>NC_134687.1:7216095-7423595 GCF_050947455.1 Rhinoderma darwinii
TGATCATCAGGTATTAGATGCTGTATATATATATATATCACTGATCATCAGGTATTAGATGCTGTATATATATATATATATCACTGATCATCAGGTATTAGATGCTGTATATATATATATATATCACTGATCATCAGGTATTAGATGCTGTATATATATATATATATATCACTGATCACCAGGTATTAGATGCTGTATATATATATATCACTGATCATCAGGTATTTAGATGCTGTATATATATATATCACTGATCATCAGGTATTAGATGCTGTATATATATATATCACTGATCATCAGGTATTAGATGCTGTATATATATATATATCACTGATCATCAGGTATTAGATGCTGTATATATATATATATCACTGATCACCAGGTATTAGATGCTGTATATATATATATATATCACTGATCATCAGGTATTAGATGCTGTATATATATATATATCACTGATCACCAGGTATTAGATGCTGTATATATATATATCACTGATCATCAGGTATTAGATGCTGTATATATATATATCACTGATCATCAGGTATTAGATGCTGTATATATATATATCACTGATCATCAGGTATTAGATGCTGTATATATATATATCACTGATCATCAGGTATTAGATGCTGTATATATATATATATCACTGATCATCAGGTATTAGATGCTGTATATATATATCACTGATCATCAGGTATTAGATGCTGTATATATATATATATCACTGATCATCAGGTATTAGATGCTGTATATATATATATCACTGATCATCAGGTATTAGATGCTGTATATATATATATCACTGATCATCAGGTATTAGATGCTGTATATATATATATATATCACTGATCATCAGGTATTAGATGCTGTATATATATATATATATCACTGATCATCAGGTATTAGATGCTGTATATATATATATCACTGATCATCAGGTATTAGATGCTGTATATATATATATCACTGATCATCAGGTATTAGATGCTGTATATATATATATCACTGATCATCAGGTATTAGATGCTGTATATATATATATATATCACTGATCATCAGGTATTAGATGCTGTATATATATATATATCACTGATCATCAGGTATTAGATGCTGTATATATATATATATATCACTGATCACCAGGTATTAGATGCTGTATATATATATATATATATATCACTGATCATCAGGTATTAGATGCTGTATATATATATATATATCACTGATCATCAGGTATTAGATGCTGTATATATATATATATCACTGATCACCAGGTATTAGATGCTGTATATATATATATATCACTGATCATCAGGTATTAGATGCTGTATATATATATATATCACTGATCATCAGGTATTAGATGCTGTATATATATATATATCACTGATCATCAGGTATTAGATGCTGTATATATATATATATATCACTGATCATCAGGTATTAGATGCTGTATATATATATATATATATCACTGATCACCAGGTATTAGATGCTGTATATATATATATCACTGATCATCAGGTATTAGATGCTGTATATATATATATCACTGATCATCAGGTATTAGATGCTGTATATATATATATATCACTGATCATCAGGTATTAGATGCTGTATATATATATATATCACTGATCATCAGGTATTAGATGCTGTATATATATATATATATCACTGATCATCAGGTATTAGATGCTGTATATATATATATATATCACTGATCATCAGGTATTAGATGCTGTATATATATATATATCACTGATCACCAGGTATTAGATGCTGTATATATATATATATCACTGATCATCAGGTATTAGATGCTGTATATATATATATATCACTGATCATCAGGTATTAGATGCTGTATATATATATATCACTGATCATCAGGTATTAGATGCTGTATATATATATATATCACTGATCATCAGGTATTAGATGCTGTATATATATATATATCACTGATCATCAGGTATTAGATGCTGTATATATATATATATCACTGATCATCAGGTATTAGATGCTGTATATATATATATCACTGATCATCAGGTATTAGATGCTGTATATATATATATATATCACTGATCATCAGGTATTAGATGCTGTATATATATATATATCACTGATCACCAGGTATTAGATGCTGTATATATATATATATATATCACTGATCACCAGGTATTAGATGCTGTATATATATATATATATCACTGATCATCAGGTATTAGATGCTGTATATATATATATATATATATCACTGATCATCAGGTATTAGATGCTGTATATATATATATCACTGATCACCAGGTATTAGATGCTGTATATATATATATATCACTGATCATCAGGTATTAGATGCTGTATATATATATATATCACTGATCATCAGGTATTAGATGCTGTATATATATATATATCACTGATCATCAGGTATTAGATGCTGTATATATATATATATCACTGATCATCAGGTATTAGATGCTGTATATATATATATCACTGATCATCAGGTATTAGATGCTGTATATATATATATATCACTGATCATCAGGTATTAGATGCTGTATATATATATATCACTGATCATCAGGTATTAGATGCTGTATATATATATATATCACTGATCATCAGGTATTAGATGCTGTATATATATATATCACTGATCATCAGGTATTAGATGCTGTATATATATATATCACTGATCATCAGGTATTAGATGCTGTATATATATATATCACTGATCACCAGGTATTAGATGCTGTATATATATATATATATCACTGATCATCAGGTATTAGATGCTGTATATATATATATCACTGATCATCAGGTATTAGATGCTGTATATATATATATATATCACTGATCATCAGGTATTAGATGCTGTATATATATATATCACTGATCATCAGGTATTAGATGCTGTATATATATATATATATCACTGATCAACAGGTATTAGATGCTGTATATATATATATATATCACTGATCATCAGGTATTAGATGCTGTATATATATATATATCACTGATCACCAGGTATTAGATGCTGTATATATATATATATCACTGATCATCAGGTATTAGATGCTGTATATATATATATATCACTGATCATCAGGTATTAGATGCTGTATATATATATATATCACTGATCATCAGGTATTAGATGCTGTATATATATATATATATCACTGATCATCAGGTATTAGATGCTGTATATATATATATATCACTGATCATCAGGTATTAGATGCTGTATATATATATATCACTGATCATCAGGTATTAGATGCTGTATATATATATATCACTGATCACCAGGTATTAGATGCTGTATATATATATATCACTGATCATCAGGTATTAGATGCTGTATATATATATATCACTGATCATCAGGTATTAGATGCTGTATATATATATATATCACTGATCATCAGGTATTAGATGCTGTATATATATATATATCACTGATCATCAGGTATTAGATGCTGTATATATATATATATCACTGATCATCAGGTATTAGATGCTGTATATATATATATATATCACTGATCATCAGGTATTAGATGCTGTATATATATATATATATCACTGATCATCAGGTATTAGATGCTGTATATATATATATATCACTGATCATCAGGTATTAGATGCTGTATATATATATATATCACTGATCATCAGGTATTAGATGCTGTATATATATATATATCACTGATCATCAGGTATTAGATGCTGTATATATATATATATCACTGATCATCAGGTATTAGATGCTGTATATATATATATCACTGATCATCAGGTATTAGATGCTGTATATATATATATATCACTGATCATCAGGTATTAGATGCTGTATATATATATATATCACTGATCATCAGGTATTAGATGCTGTATATATATATATATATCACTGATCATCAGGTATTAGATGCTGTATATATATATATATCACTGATCATCAGGTATTAGATGCTGTATATATATATATATCACTGATCATCAGGTATTAGATGCTGTATATATATATATCACTGATCATCAGGTATTAGATGCTGTATATATATATATCACTGATCATCAGGTATTAGATGCTGTATATATATATATATATCACTGATCATCAGGTATTAGATGCTGTATATATATATATATATCACTGATCATCAGGTATTAGATGCTGTATATATATATATATATCACTGATCATCAGGTATTAGATGCTGATATATATATATATCACTGATCATCAGGTATTAGATGCTGTATATATATATATATATCACTGATCATCAGGTATTAGATGCTGTATATATATATATCACTGATCATCAGGTATTAGATGCTGTATATATATATATATCACTGATCATCAGGTATTAGATGCTGTATATATATATATCACTGATCATCAGGTATTAGATGCTGTATATATATATATATCACTGATCATCAGGTATTAGATGCTGTATATATATATATATATCACTGATCATCAGGTATTAGATGCTGTATATATATATATATATATATCACTGATCACCAGGTATTAGATGCTGTATATATATATATCACTGATCATCAGGTATTAGATGCTGTATATATATATATCACTGATCATCAGGTATTAGATGCTGTATATATATATATCACTGATCATCAGGTATTAGATGCTGTATATATATATATATCACTGATCATCAGGTATTAGATGCTGTATATATATATATATCACTGATCATCAGGTATTAGATGCTGTATATATATATATATATCACTGATCATCAGGTATTAGATGCTGTATATATATATATATATATCACTGATCATCAGGTATTAGATGCTGTATATATATATATATATATCACTGATCATCAGGTATTAGATGCTGTATATATATATATATATCACTGATCATCAGGTATTAGATGCTGTATATATATATATATATCACTGATCATCAGGTATTAGATGCTGTATATATATATATATCACTGATCATCAGGTATTAGATGCTGTATATATATATATATCACTGATCATCAGGTATTAGATGCTGTATATATATATATATATCACTGATCATCAGGTATTAGATGCTGTATATATATATATATATCACTGATCATCAGGTATTAGATGCTGTATATATATATATATATCACTGATCATCAGGTATTAGATGCTGTATATATATATATATCACTGATCATCAGGTATTAGATGCTGTATATATATATATATATCACTGATCATCAGGTATTAGATGCTGTATATATATATATATCACTGATCATCAGGTATTAGATGCTGTATATATATATATCACTGATCATCAGGTATTAGATGCTGTATATATATATATATATCACTGATCATCAGGTATTAGATGCTGTATATATATATATATCACTGATCATCAGGTATTAGATGCTGTATATATATATATATATCACTGATCATCAGGTATTAGATGCTGTATATATATATATATCACTGATCATCAGGTATTAGATGCTGTATATATATATATATCACTGATCATCAGGTATTAGATGCTGTATATATATATATATCACTGATCACCAGGTATTAGATGCTGTATATATATATATATCACTGATCATCAGGTATTAGATGCTGTATATATATATATCACTGATCATCAGGTATTAGATGCTGTATATATATATATATATCACTGATCATCAGGTATTAGATGCTGTATATATATATATCACTGATCATCAGGTATTAGATGCTGTATATATATATATATCACTGATCATCAGGTATTAGATGCTGTATATATATATATCACTGATCATCAGGTATTAGATGCTGTATATATATATATCACTGATCATCAGGTATTAGATGCTGTATATATATATATATCACTGATCATCAGGTATTAGATGCTGTATATATATATATCACTGATCATCAGGTATTAGATGCTGTATATATATATATATATCACTGATCATCAGGTATTAGATGCTGTATATATATATATCACTGATCATCAGGTATTAGATGCTGTATATATATATATATCACTGATCATCAGGTATTAGATGCTGTATATATATATATCACTGATCATCAGGTATTAGATGCTGTATATATATATATCACTGATCATCAGGTATTAGATGCTGTATATATATATATCACTGATCATCAGGTATTAGATGCTGTATATATATATATATATCACTGATCATCAGGTATTAGATGCTGTATATATATATATATATCACTGATCATCAGGTATTAGATGCTGTATATATATATATCACTGATCATCAGGTATTAGATGCTGTATATATATATATATCACTGATCATCAGGTATTAGATGCTGTATATATATATATATCACTGATCATCAGGTATTAGATGCTGTATATATATATATCACTGATCACCAGGTATTAGATGCTGTATATATATATATATCACTGATCATCAGGTATTAGATGCTGTATATATATATATCACTGATCATCAGGTATTAGATGCTGTATATAATATATATCACTGATCACCAGGTATTAGATGCTGTATATATATATATCACTGATCATCAGGTATTAGATGCTGTATATATATATATATCACTGATCACCAGGTATTAGATGCTGTATATATATATATCACTGATCATCAGGTATTAGATGCTGTATATATATATATATCACTGATCATCAGGTATTAGATGCTGTATATATATATATATCACTGATCATCAGGTATTAGATGCTGTATATATATATATATATCACTGATCATCAGGTATTAGATGCTGTATATATATATATATATCACTGATCACCAGGTATTAGATGCTGTATATATATATATCACTGATCATCAGGTATTAGATGCTGTATATATATATATCACTGATCATCAGGTATTAGATGCTGTATATATATATATCACTGATCATCAGGTATTAGATGCTGTATATATATATATATCACTGATCATCAGGTATTAGATGCTGTATATATATATATATCACTGATCACCAGGTATTAGATGCTGTATATATATATATATATCACTGATCACCAGGTATTAGATGCTGTATATATATATATATCACTGATCATCAGGTATTAGATGCTGTATATATATATATATATCACTGATCATCAGGTATTAGATGCTGTATATATATATATCACTGATCACCAGGTATTAGATGCTGTATATATATATATCACTGATCATCAGGTATTAGATGCTGTATATATATATATCACTGATCATCAGGTATTAGATGCTGTATATATATATATCACTGATCATCAGGTATTAGATGCTGTATATATATATATCACTGATCACCAGGTATTAGATGCTGTATATATATATATATATATCACTGATCACCAGGTATTAGATGCTGTATATATATATATATATCACTGATCATCAGGTATTAGATGCTGTATATATATATATATATATCACTGATCATCAGGTATTAGATGCTGTATATATATATATATATCACTGATCATCAGGTATTAGATGCTGTATATATATATATCACTGATCATCAGGTATTAGATGCTGTATATATATATATCACTGATCACCAGGTATTAGATGCTGTATATATATATATATATCACTGATCATCAGGTATTAGATGCTGTATATATATATATATCACTGATCATCAGGTATTAGATGCTGTATATATATATATCACTGATCATCAGGTATTAGATGCTGTATATATATATATCACTGATCATCAGGTATTAGATGCTGTATATATATATATCACTGATCATCAGGTATTAGATGCTGTATATATATATATCACTGATCACCAGGTATTAGATGCTGTATATATATATATATCACTGATCATCAGGTATTAGATGCTGTATATATATATATATCACTGATCATCAGGTATTAGATGCTGTATATATATATATATCACTGATCATCAGGTATTAGATGCTGTATATATATATATATATCACTGATCATCAGGTATTAGATGCTGTATATATATATATATCACTGATCATCAGGTATTAGATGCTGTATATATATATATATCACTGATCATCAGGTATTAGATGCTGTATATATATATATATCACTGATCATCAGGTATTAGATGCTGTATATATATATCACTGATCATCAGGTATTAGATGCTGTATATATATATATATCACTGATCATCAGGTATTAGATGCTGTATATATATATATATCACTGATCATCAGGTATTAGATGCTGTATATATATATATCACTGATCATCAGGTATTAGATGCTGTATATATATATATATATCACTGATCATCAGGTATTAGATGCTGTATATATATATATCACTGATCATCAGGTATTAGATGCTGTATATATATATATATCACTGATCATCAGGTATTAGATGCTGTATATATATATATATCACTGATCATCAGGTATTAGATGCTGTATATATATATATCACTGATCATCAGGTATTAGATGCTGTATATATATATATATATCACTGATCATCAGGTATTAGATGCTGTATATATATATATATCACTGATCACCAGGTATTAGATGCTGTATATATATATATATCACTGATCATCAGGTATTAGATGCTGTATATATATATATATATCACTGATCATCAGGTATTAGATGCTGTATATATATATATATCACTGATCATCAGGTATTAGATGCTGTATATATATATATCACTGATCATCAGGTATTAGATGCTGTATATATATATATATATCACTGATCATCAGGTATTAGATGCTGTATAATATATATATATCACTGATCATCAGGTATTAGATGCTGTATATATATATATATCACTGATCATCAGGTATTAGATGCTGTATATATATATATATCACTGATCACCAGGTATTAGATGCTGTATATATATATATATCACTGATCACCAGGTATTAGATGCTGTATATATATATATATCACTGATCATCAGGTATTAGATGCTGATATATATATATATCACTGATCATCAGGTATTAGATGCTGTATATATATATATCACTGATCATCAGGTATTAGATGCTGTATATATATATATATCACTGATCATCAGGTATTAGATGCTGTATATATATATATCACTGATCATCAGGTATTAGATGCTGTATATATATATATATCACTGATCATCAGGTATTAGATGCTGTATATATATATATCACTGATCATCAGGTATTAGATGCTGTATATATATATATATCACTGATCATCAGGTATTAGATGCTGTATATATATATATATCACTGATCATCAGGTATTAGATGCTGTATATATATATATCACTGATCATCAGGTATTAGATGCTGTATATATATATATATCACTGATCATCAGGTATTAGATGCTGTATATATATATATCACTGATCACAGGTATTAGATGCTGTATATATATATATCACTGATCATCAGGTATTAGATGCTGTATATATATATATATCACTGATCATCAGGTATTAGATGCTGTATATATATATATCACTGATCATCAGGTATTAGATGCTGTATATATATATATCACTGATCATCAGGTATTAGATGCTGTATATATATATATATCACTGATCATCAGGTATTAGATGCTGTATATATATATATCACTGATCACCAGGTATTAGATGCTGTATATTATATATCACTGATCATCAGGTATTAGATGCTGTATATATATATATATCACTGATCATCAGGTATTAGATGCTGTATATATATATATCACTGATCATCAGGTATTAGATGCTGTTATATATATATATCACTGATCATCAGGTATTAGATGCTGTATATATATATATCACTGATCATCAGGTATTAGATGCTGTATATATATATATATATCACTGATCACCAGGTATTAGATGCTGTATATATATATATATCACTGATCATCAGGTATTAGATGCTGTATATATATATATATATCACTGATCATCAGGTATTAGATGCTGTATATATATATATCACTGATCATCAGGTATTAGATGCTGTATATATATATATCACTGATCATCAGGTATTAGATGCTGTATATATATATATATCACTGATCATCAGGTATTAGATGCTGTATATATATATATATCACTGATCATCAGGTATTAGATGCTGTATATATATATATATCACTGATCATCAGGTATTAGATGCTGTATATATATATATCACTGATCATCAGGTATTAGATGCTGTATATATATATATCACTGATCATCAGGTATTAGATGCTGTATATATATATATATCACTGATCATCAGGTATTAGATGCTGTATATATATATATATCACTGATCATCAGGTATTAGATGCTGTATATATATATATCACTGATCATCAGGTATTAGATGCTGTATATATATATATATCACTGATCATCAGGTATTAGATGCTGTATATATATATATCACTGATCATCAGGTATTAGATGCTGTATATATATATATCACTGATCATCAGGTATTAGATGCTGTATATATATATATATCACTGATCATCAGGTATTAGATGCTGTATTATATATATATATCACTGATCATCAGGTATTAGATGCTGTATATATATATATATCACTGATCATCAGGTATTAGATGCTGTATATATATATATATCACTGATCATCAGGTATTAGATGCTGTATATATATATATATCACTGATCATCAGGTATTAGATGCTGTATATATATATATATCACTGATCATCAGGTATTAGATGCTGTATATATATATATATCACTGATCATCAGGTATTAGATGCTGTATATATATATATATATCACTGATCATCAGGTATTAGATGCTGTATATATATATATATATCACTGATCATCAGGTATTAGATGCTGTATTATATATATATATCACTGATCACCAGGTATTAGATGCTGTATATATATATATCACTGATCATCAGGTATTAGATGCTGTATATATATATATATATCACTGATCATCAGGTATTAGATGCTGTATATATATATATCACTGATCATCAGGTATTAGATGCTGTATATATATATATATCACTGATCATCAGGTATTAGATGCTGTATATATATATATATCACTGATCATCAGGTATTAGATGCTGTATATATATATATATATCACTGATCATCAGGTATTAGATGCTGTATATATATATATATCACTGATCATCAGGTATTAGATGCTGTATATATATATATATCACTGATCATCAGGTATTAGATGCTGTATATATATATATATCACTGATCATCAGGTATTAGATGCTGTATATATATATATATCACTGATCATCAGGTATTAGATGCTGTATATATATATATATATCACTGATCATCAGGTATTAGATGCTGTATATATATATATATATCACTGATCACCAGGTATTAGATGCTGTATATATATATATCACTGATCATCAGGTATTAGATGCTGTATATATATATATATATCACTGATCATCAGGTATTAGATGCTGTATATATATATATATCACTGATCATCAGGTATTAGATGCTGTATATATATATATCACTGATCATCAGGTATTAGATGCTGTATATATATATATCACTGATCATCAGGTATTAGATGCTGTATATATATATATCACTGATCATCAGGTATTAGATGCTGTATATATATATATATCACTGATCACCAGGTATTAGATGCTGTATATATATATATATCACTGATCACCAGGTATTAGATGCTGTATATATATATATCACTGATCATCAGGTATTAGATGCTGTATATATATATATATCACTGATCATCAGGTATTAGATGCTGTATATATATATATATCACTGATCATCAGGTATTAGATGCTGTATATATATATATATCACTGATCATCAGGTATTAGATGCTGTATATATATATATATCACTGATCATCAGGTATTAGATGCTGTATATATATATATCACTGATCATCAGGTATTAGATGCTGTATATATATATATATCACTGATCATCAGGTATTAGATGCTGTATATATATATATATCACTGATCACCAGGTATTAGATGCTGTATATATATATATATCACTGATCATCAGGTATTAGATGCTGTATATATATATATATATCACTGATCATCAGGTATTAGATGCTGTATATATATATATCACTGATCATCAGGTATTAGATGCTGTATATATATATATCACTGATCATCAGGTATTAGATGCTGTATATATATATATCACTGATCATCAGGTATTAGATGCTGTATATATATATATCACTGATCACCAGGTATTAGATGCTGTATATATATATATCACTGATCATCAGGTATTAGATGCTGTATATTATATATCACTGATCATCAGGTATTAGATGCTGTATATATATATATATCACTGATCATCAGGTATTAGATGCTGTATATATATATATATCACTGATCACCAGGTATTAGATGCTGTATATATATATATATCACTGATCATCAGGTATTAGATGCTGTATATATATATATATCACTGATCATCAGGTATTAGATGCTGTATATATATATATATCACTGATCATCAGGTATTAGATGCTGTATATATATATATCACTGATCACCAGGTATTAGATGCTGTATATATATATATATCACTGATCATCAGGTATTAGATGCTGTATATATATATATATCACTGATCATCAGGTATTAGATGCTGTATATATATATATATATATCACTGATCATCAGGTATTAGATGCTGTATATATATATATATCACTGATCATCAGGTATTAGATGCTGTATATATATATATATCACTGATCATCAGGTATTAGATGCTGTATATATATATATCACTGATCATCAGGTATTAGATGCTGTGTATATATATATATCACTGATCATCAGGTATTAGATGCTGTATATATATATATATATATCACTGATCATCAGGTATTAGATGCTGTATATATATATATATCACTGATCATCAGGTATTAGATGCTGTATATATATATATATCACTGATCATCAGGTATTAGATGCTGTATATATATATATCACTGATCATCAGGTATTAGATGCTGTATATATATATATATCACTGATCATCAGGTATTAGATGCTGTATATATATATATATCACTGATCACCAGGTATTAGATGCTGTATATATATATATATCACTGATCATCAGGTATTAGATGCTGTATATATATATATCACTGATCATCAGGTATTAGATGCTGTATATATATATATCACTGATCATCAGGTATTAGATGCTGTATATATATATATCACTGATCACCAGGTATTAGATGCTGTATATATATATATATCACTGATCACCAGGTATTAGATGCTGTATATATATATATATCACTGATCATCAGGTATTAGATGCTGTATATATATATATCACTGATCATCAGGTATTAGATGCTGTATATATATATATATCACTGATCATCAGGTATTAGATGCTGTATATATATATATATCACTGATCATCAGGTATTAGATGCTGTATATATATATATATCACTGATCATCAGGTATTAGATGCTGTATATATATATATCACTGATCATCAGGTATTAGATGCTGTATATATATATATATCACTGATCATCAGGTATTAGATGCTGTATATATATATATATCACTGATCATCAGGTATTAGATGCTGTATATATATATATCACTGATCATCAGGTATTAGATGCTGTATATATATATATATCACTGATCATCAGGTATTAGATGCTGTATATATATATATCACTGATCATCAGGTATTAGATGCTGTATATATATATATATATCACTGATCATCAGGTATTAGATGCTGTATATATATATATATCACTGATCACCAGGTATTAGATGCTGTATATATATATATATCACTGATCATCAGGTATTAGATGCTGTATATATATATATCACTGATCACCAGGTATTAGATGCTGTATATATATATATATCACTGATCACCAGGTATAGATGCTGTATATATATATATATATATCACTGATCACCAGGTATTAGATGCTGTATATATATATATATATATCACTGATCATCAGGTATTAGATGCTGTATATATATATATATATATCACTGATCATCAGGTATTAGATGCTGTATATATATATATCACTGATCACCAGGTATTAGATGCTGTATATATATATATCACTGATCATCAGGTATTAGATGCTGTATATATATATATATCACTGATCATCAGGTATTAGATGCTGTATATATATATATCACTGATCATCAGGTATTAGATGCTGTATATATATATATATATCACTGATCATCAGGTATTAGATGCTGTATATATATATATATCACTGATCACCAGGTATTAGATGCTGTATATATATATATCACTGATCATCAGGTATTAGATGCTGTATATATATATATCACTGATCATCAGGTATTAGATGCTGTATATATATATATCACTGATCATCAGGTATTAGATGCTGTATATATATATATATCACTGATCATCAGGTATTAGATGCTGTATATATATATATCACTGATCATCAGGTATTAGATGCTGTATATATATATATATCACTGATCACCAGGTATTAGATGCTGTATATATATATATATATCACTGATCATCAGGTATTAGATGCTGTATATATATATATATCACTGATCATCAGGTATTAGATGCTGTATATATATATATATATCACTGATCATCAGGTATTAGATGCTGTATATATATATATATACACTGATCATCAGGTATTAGATGCTGTATATATATATATCACTGATCACCAGGTATTAGATGCTGTATATATATATATCACTGATCAACAGGTATTAGATGCTGTATATATATATATATCACTGATCATCAGGTATTAGATGCTGTATATATATATATCACTGATCATCAGGTATTAGATGCTGTATATATATATATCACTGATCATCAGGTATTAGATGCTGTATATATATATATATCACTGATCATCAGGTATTAGATGCTGTATATATATATATATCACTGATCATCAGGTATTAGATGCTGTATATATATATATATATATATCACTGATCATCAGGTATTAGATGCTGTATATATATATATCACTGATCATCAGGTATTAGATGCTGTATATATATATATCACTGATCATCAGGTATTAGATGCTGTATATATATATATATCACTGATCATCAGGTATTAGATGCTGTATATATATATATCACTGATCATCAGGTATTAGATGCTGTATATATATATATATCACTGATCATCAGGTATTAGATGCTGTATATATATATATCACTGATCATCAGGTATTAGATGCTGTATATATATATATATCACTGATCATCAGGTATTAGATGCTGTATATATATATATATCACTGATCATCAGGTATTAGATGCTGTATATATATATATCACTGATCATCAGGTATTAGATGCTGTATATATATATATATCACTGATCATCAGGTATTAGATGCTGTATATATATATATATCACTGATCATCAGGTATTAGATGCTGTATATATATATATATCACTGATCATCAGGTATTAGATGCTGTATATATATATATCACTGATCACCAGGTATTAGATGCTGTATATATATATATATCACTGATCACCAGGTATTAGATGCTGTATATATATATATCACTGATCATCAGGTATTAGATGCTGTATATATATATATATCACTGATCATCAGGTATTAGATGCTGTATATATATATATATCACTGATCATCAGGTATTAGATGCTGTATATATATATATATATCACTGATCATCAGGTATTAGATGCTGTATATATATATATATCACTGATCATCAGGTATTAGATGCTGTATATATATATATATATCACTGATCATCAGGTATTAGATGCTGTATATATATATATCACTGATCATCAGGTATTAGATGCTGTATATATATATATATATATCACTGATCATCAGGTATTAGATGCTGTATATATATATATCACTGATCATCAGGTATTAGATGCTGTATATATATATATATCACTGATCATCAGGTATTAGATGCTGTATATATATATATATATCACTGATCATCAGGTATTAGATGCTGTATATATATATATCACTGATCATCAGGTATTAGATGCTGTATATATATATATATATCACTGATCATCAGGTATTAGATGCTGTATATATATATATATATCACTGATCATCAGGTATTAGATGCTGTATATATATATATATATCACTGATCATCAGGTATTAGATGCTGTATATATATATATCACTGATCATCAGGTATTAGATGCTGTATATATATATATATCACTGATCACCAGGTATTAGATGCTGTATATATATATATCACTGATCATCAGGTATTAGATGCTGTATATATATATATATCACTGATCATCAGGTATTAGATGCTGTATATATATATATCACTGATCATCAGGTATTAGATGCTGTATATATATATATCACTGATCACCAGGTATTAGATGCTGTATATATATATCACTGATCATCAGGTATTAGATGCTGTATATATATATATATATCACTGATCATCAGGTATTAGATGCTGTATATATATATATATATATCACTGATCATCAGGTATTAGATGCTGTATATATATATATCACTGATCATCAGGTATTAGATGCTGTATATATATATATCACTGATCATCAGGTATTAGATGCTGTATATATATATATCACTGATCATCAGGTATTAGATGCTGTATATATATATATATATATCACTGATCACCAGGTATTAGATGCTGTATATATATATATCACTGATCATCAGGTATTAGATGCTGTATATATATATATATATATTCACTGATCATCAGGTATTAGATGCTGTATATATATATATATCACTGATCATCAGGTATTAGATGCTGTATATATATATATATCACTGATCATCAGGTATTAGATGCTGTATATATATATATATCACTGATCATCAGGTATTAGATGCTGTATATATATATATATTCACTGATCATCAGGTATTAGATGCTGTATATATATATATATCACTGATCATCAGGTATTAGATGCTGTATATATATATATATCACTGATCATCAGGTATTAGATGCTGTATATATATATATATCACTGATCATCAGGTATTAGATGCTGTATATATATATATATATCACTGATCATCAGGTATTAGATGCTGTATATATATATATATCACTGATCATCAGGTATTAGATGCTGTATATATATATATATCACTGATCACCAGGTATTAGATGCTGTATATATATATATATCACTGATCATCAGGTATTAGATGCTGTATATATATATATATCACTGATCATCAGGTATTAGATGCTGTATATATATATATATATCACTGATCATCAGGTATTAGATGCTGTATATATATATATATCACTGATCATCAGGTATTAGATGCTGTATATATATATATATATATCACTGATCATCAGGTATTAGATGCTGTATATATATATATATATATCACTGATCATCAGGTATTAGATGCTGTATATATATATATATCACTGATCATCAGGTATTAGATGCTGTATATATATATATATCACTGATCATCAGGTATTAGATGCTGTATATATATATATATCACTGATCATCAGGTATTAGATGCTGTATATATATATATATCACTGATCATCAGGTATTAGATGCTGTATATATATATATATCACTGATCATCAGGTATTAGATGCTGTATATATATATATATATCACTGATCATCAGGTATTAGATGCTGTATATATATATATATCACTGATCATCAGGTATTAGATGCTGTATATATATATATATCACTGATCATCAGGTATTAGATGCTGTATATATATATATATCACTGATCACCAGGTATTAGATGCTGTATATATATATATATCACTGATCATCAGGTATTAGATGCTGTATATATATATATATCACTGATCATCAGGTATTAGATGCTGTATATATATATATATCACTGATCATCAGGTATTAGATGCTGTATATATATATATATCACTGATCATCGGGTATTAGATGCTGTATATATATATATATATATCACTGATCATCAGGTATTAGATGCTGTTATATATATATATATATCACTGATCATCAGGTATTAGATGCTGTATATATATATATATATATATATCACTGATCATCAGGTATTAGATGCTGTATATATATATATATATCACTGATCATCAGGTATTAGATGCTGTATATATATATATATCACTGATCATCAGGTATTAGATGCTGTATATATATATATATCACTGATCATCAGGTATTAGATGCTGTGTATATATATATATATATATATCACTGATCATCAGGTATTAGATGCTGTATATATATATATATATCACTGATCATCAGGTATTAGATGCTGTATATATATATATATCACTGATCATCAGGTATTAGATGCTGTATATATATATATATCACTGATCACCAGGTATTAGATGCTGTATATATATATATCACTGATCATCAGGTATTAGATGCTGTATATATATATATATCACTGATCATCAGGTATTAGATGCTGTATATATATATATCACTGATCATCAGGTATTAGATGCTGTATATATATATATATCACTGATCATCAGGTATTAGATGCTGTATATATATATATATATCACTGATCATCAGGTATTAGATGCTGTATATATATATATATCACTGATCACCAGGTATTAGATGCTGTATATATATATATATCACTGATCATCAGGTATTAGATGCTGTATATATATATATCACTGATCATCAGGTATTAGATGCTGTATATATATATATATCACTGATCATCAGGTATTAGATGCTGTATATATATATATATATCACTGATCATCAGGTATTAGATGCTGTATATATATATATATCACTGATCATCAGGTATTAGATGCTGTATATATATATATATATCACTGATCATCAGGTATTAGATGCTGTATATATATATATATCACTGATCACCAGGTATTAGATGCTGTATATATATATATATATATCACTGATCATCAGGTATTAGATGCTGTATATATATATATATCACTGATCACCAGGTATTAGATGCTGTATATATATATATATCACTGATCATCAGGTATTAGATGCTGTATATATATATATATCACTGATCATCAGGTATTAGATGCTGTATATATATATATATCACTGATCATCAGGTATTAGATGCTGTATATATATATATCACTGATCACCAGGTATTAGATGCTGTATATATATATATCACTGATCACCAGGTATTAGATGCTGTATATATATATATATATATATATCACTGATCATCAGGTATTAGATGCTGTATATATATATATATCACTGATCATCAGGTATTAGATGCTGTATGTATATATATATATCACTGATCACCAGGTATTAGATGCTGTATATATATATATATCACTGATCATCAGGTATTAGATGCTGTATATATATATATCACTGATCATCAGGTATTAGATGCTGTATATATATATATCACTGATCATCAGGTATTAGATGCTGTATATATATATATCACTGATCATCAGGTATTAGATGCTGTATATATATATATATATCACTGATCATCAGGTATTAGATGCTGTATATATATATATATCACTGTTCATCAGGTATTAGATGCTGTATATATATATATATCACTGATCACCAGGTATTAGATGCTGTATATATATATATATCACTGATCATCAGGTATTAGATGCTGTATATATATATATCACTGATCATCAGGTATTAGATGCTGTATATATATATATATATCACTGATCATCAGGTATTAGATGCTGTATATATATATATATCACTGATCATCAGGTATTAGATGCTGTATATATATATATCACTGATCATCAGGTATTAGATGCTGTATATATATATATATCACTGATCATCAGGTATTAGATGCTGTATATATATATATATCACTGATCATCAGGTATTAGATGCTGTATATATATATATATATCACTGATCATCAGGTATTAGATGCTGTATATATATATATATCACTGATCACCAGGTATTAGATGCTGTATATATATATATATATCACTGATCATCAGGTATTAGATGCTGTATATATATATATCACTGATCATCAGGTATTAGATGCTGTATATATATATATATCACTGATCATCAGGTATTAGATGCTGTATATATATATATCACTGATCATCAGGTATTAGATGCTGTATATATATATATCACTGATCATCAGGTATTAGATGCTGTATATATATATATATCACTGATCATCAGGTATTAGATGCTGTATATATATATATATCACTGATCATCAGGTATTAGATGCTGTATATATATATATATCACTGATCATCAGGTATTAGATGCTGTATATATATATATATCACTGATCATCAGGTATTAGATGCTGTATATATATATATATATATCACTGATCATCAGGTATTAGATGCTGTATATATATATATATATCACTGATCATCAGGTATTAGATGCTGTATATATATATCACTGATCATCAGGTATTAGATGCTGTATATATATATATATCACTGATCATCAGGTATTAGATGCTGTATATATATATATATATCACTGATCATCAGGTATTAGATGCTGTATATATATATATATCACTGATCACCAGGTATTAGATGCTGTATATATATATATATCACTGATCATCAGGTATTAGATGCTGTATATATATATATATCACTGATCATCAGGTATTAGATGCTGTATATATATATATATCACTGATCATCAGGTATTAGATGCTGTATATATATATATCACTGATCATCAGGTATTAGATGCTGTATATATATATATATCACTGATCATCAGGTATTAGATGCTGTATATATATATATATCACTGATCATCAGGTATTAGATGCTGTATATATATATATATCACTGATCATCAGGTATTAGATGCTGTATATATATATATATCTATCACTGATCACCAGGTATTAGATGCTGTATATATATATATATCACTGATCATCAGGTATTAGATGCTGTATATATATATATATCACTGATCATCAGGTATTAGATGCTGTATATATATATATATATCACTGATCATCAGGTATTAGATGCTGTATATATATATATCACTGATCATCAGGTATTAGATGCTGTATATATATATATATCACTGATCATCAGGTATTAGATGCTGTATATATATATATATCACTGACGAGGATCAGGGAGGAAACTTGAATTTTACAGCTATTCTGGCCTGGATTTTTATAGAAAATAGATCAGTCTCATCAGATCTCACAGATCTATTTAATAATGTATACAGTTTGTATTGTAAAATCTGGTGATAGATCCTCTTTAAATTAGTTAAGGTATGGGGGACACCTCGTTTTAATCTGTGCTGTACGGTCCTAAAACCCCTTGTTACACCCCAGCAGGGCAGAGATTGATTGGCCAGCTTTGTAATTATTAGGATATTATTTTCACAGTTCTCTCATCTTTTCTGCATATCGTTCTTACCAGTTGGTTAGATACATCCCCGTGGTCTTTCCTGGTCATACCTTCTCCAATAGCAGATTTCATGAGACGGGACAGAGATGGAAGTACATTGATTGGAGGGTAGATCTAAAAAATATTTGCAAGCATTTATGACCTTGATCACCGCATTTTGAAAGTTGTGCAATCGAAAGCAAATACAAAATGGGAACCGAAATGAGGTAGTAATAGTAATGAGTAGTAAGAGTAATAAGAATAGCAAGAATAGTAAGAGTAGTATAAGTATGGAGAGTAGTAGGAGTAAAAAGAATTGTAAGCATATTAGGAGTAATAAGAGTAGTATAAGTAATACGAGTAATAAGATTAGTGTGACTAATAAGAGTAGTAGGAGTAATAAGATTATTGTGAGTATTAAGAGTAGTAAGGCTGGGTTCACACGACCTGTTCTCAGATGTAATGGAGGCGTTTTACGACTCGAATTACGTCTGAAAAAACGGCTCCAATACGTCGGCAAACATCTGCCCATTACTTTCAATGGGTCTTACGATGTACTGTGCCGACGACCTGTCATTTTACGCGTCGCTGTCAAAAGTCGGCTCGTAAAATTACAGCCTCGTCAAAAGAAGTGCAGGACACTTCTTGGGACATTTAGGAGCCGTTTTCTCATAGACTCCAATGAAAACAGCTCAAAAAACGGCCGTAAAAAATGCAGCGAAAACACCGCGAAAAATGCGCAAAATAACGCGAGTTGCTCAAAAAACTTCTGAAAATCAGGGGCTGTTTTCCCTTGAAAACAGTTCCGTATTTTCAGATGTTTTTTGTTAAGCGTGTGAACATACCCTAAAAGTAATGAGTAGTAAGGATAATAAAAAAAATATTAGTCTTGTTACTCTTACTACTCTTATTACTCTTGTGACTATTAGTAGTAAGAGCAATTACAGTTGTAAGGGTAATAAGAGCCATAAGATTAATTAGAGTAGTAAGAGCTGTAAGAGTAGTAAGACTAATATAAGTAGTAAGAATAATAAGAGTAGTAAGACTAATATAAGTAGTAAGAATAATAAGAGTAGTAAGAGTAATATGAGTAGTAAGAGTAATAAGAGTAGTAAGGGTAATAAGAGCAGTAAGAATAATATAAGTAGTAAGAATAATAAGAGCAGTAAGAATAATATGAGTAGTAAGGGTAATAAGAGCAGTAAGAGTAATATGAGTAGTAAGAGTAATAAGAGTAGTAAGAATAATAAGAGTAGTAAGGGTAATAAGAGCAGTAAGAGTAATATGAGTAGTAAGAGTAATAAGAGTAGTAAGGGTAATAAGAGCAGTAAGAGTAATATGAGTAGTAAGAGTAATAAGAGTAGTAAGAGTAATAAGAGTAGTAAGGGTAATAAGAGTAGTAAGGGTAATAAGAGTAGTAAGGGTAATATGAGTAGTAAGAGTAATAAGAGTAGTAAGAATAATAAGAGTAGTAAGGGTAATAAGAGCAGTAAGAGTAATATGAGTAGTAAGAGTAATAAGAGTAGTAAGGGTAATAAGAGCAGTAAGAGTAATATGAGTAGTAAGAGTAATAAGAGTAGTAAGGGTAATAAGAGTAGTAAGGGTAATAAGAGTAGTAAGAATAATAAGAGCAGTAAGAGTAATAAGAGTAGTAAGGGTAATAAGAGTAGTAAGAATAATAAGAATAAGAATAATAATAAGAGTAATAATAATAATAATAATAAGAGCTGTAAGAGAAATTCGAGTAATAAGAGTAATAAGAATAATAGGAGTAATAAGAATAATAAGAGCAGTAAGAGTAATAAGAGTAGTAAGACTAATAATAAGAGTAGTAAGAATAATAAGACTAGTGTAAAGGATCTGCCAGGCACAGCTTCGGGGTTAACTCCCAGAACTAATCAGTCAGCACCTGAGAATACATCCCTGAGACTGACTCCAGCTTCCACCATTCAGGCTGGCAGGCTTAGGAGTGGGAGAGCCTATCGTAACCTGGCCAGACTCAGCTAGCTCCCGCCCTCGGTCTATTTAAGCCTGCACTTCCTGTCCCTCGTTGCTTGTGATTCTTTCCTTGTGGTTTCCTGGCCCAGCTACAGCTCCTGCTATTTTTGATCCTGCTCCATACAGACCCTGGCTTACCGACTACTCTTCTGCTTTTCGTTTTGTACCTCGCACACTCCTGGCTTGACTCGGCTCGTTCACCACTCTGGTTGCTCACGGTGTTGCCGTGGGCAACGGCCCCTTTTTCTTGCTTGTGTTCCTTTGTATGTTTGTCGTGTTTGTCGTGCACTTACTGAGCGCAGGGACCGCCGCCCAGTTGTACCCCGTCGCCTAGGGCGGGTCGTTGCAAGTAGGCAGGGACAGAGTGGCGGGTAGATTAGGGCTCACTTGTCCGTCTCCCTACCCCCTGCCATTACATACCTGCCAGCCTGAATGGTGGAAGCAGGAGTCAGTCTCAGGGATGTATTCTCAGGTGCTGACTGATTAGTTCAGGGAGTTAACCCCGAAGCTGTGCCTGGCAGATCCTTTACAACTAGTAAGAATAATAATAATAAGAGTAGTAAGAGTAATAAGAGTAGTAAGATTAATAAGAGTAATAAGAATAATAAGAGTAATAAGAATAATAAGAGCTGTAAGAGTAATAAGAGTAGTAAGAATATTAAGAGTAATAATAGTAAAGAGCTGTAAGAGAAATTCGAGTAGTAAGAATAATAAGAGTAGTAAGAATAATAAGAGTTGTAAGAACAATAAGACTAGTAAGAATAAGAGTAGTAAGGGTAGTAAGGGTAATAAGAGTAGTAAGAATAATAAGAGTAATAAGAATAATAAGAGCAGTAAGGGTAATAAGAGTAGTAAGAATAATAAGAGTAGTAAGGGTAATAAGACTAGTAAGGGTAATAAGAGTAGTAAGTGTAATAAGACTAATAAGGGTAATAAGAGTAGTAAGGGTAGTAAGAATAAAAAGAGTAGTAAGAATAAAAAGAGTAGTAAGAATAATAAGAGTAGTAAGAATAATAATAGTAGTAAGAATAATAAGACTAGTAAGAATAATAAGAGTAGTAATAATAAGAGTAGTAAGAATAATAAGAGTAGTAAGGGTAATAAGAGTAGTAATAATAAGAGTAGTAAGAATAATAAGAGTAGTAAGAATAATAAGAGTAGTAATAATAAGAGTAGTAAGAATAATAAGAGTAGTAAGAATAATAAGAGTAGTAATAATAAGAGTAGTAAGAATAATAAGAGTAGTAAGGGTAATAAGAGTAGTAATAATAAGAGTAGTAAGAATAATAAGAGTAGTAAAGGTAATAAGAGTAGTAAGAATAATAATAAGAGTAGTAAGAATAATAAGAGTAGTAAGAATAATAAGAGTAGTAATAATAAGAGTAGTAAGAATAATAAGAGTAGTAAGAATAATAAGAGTAGTAATAATAAGAGTAGTAAGAATAATAAGAGTAGTAAGAATAATAAGAGTAGTAATAATAAGAGTAGTAAGAATAATAAGAGTAGTAAGGGTAATAAGAGTAGTAATAATAAGAGTAGTAAGAATAATAAGAGTAGTAAAGGTAATAAGAGTAGTAAGAATAATAATAAGAGTAGTAAGAATAATAAGAGTAGTAAGAATAATAAGAGTAGTAATAATAAGAGTAGTAAGAATAATAAGAGTAGTAAGGGTAATAAGAGTAGTAATAATAAGAGTAGTAAGAATAATAAGAGTAGTAAAGGTAATAAGAGTAGTAAGAATAATAATAAGAGTAGTAAGAATAATAAGAGTAGTAAGAATAATAAGAGTAGTAATAATAAGAGTAGTAAGAATAATAAGAGTAGTAATAATAAGAGTAGTAAGAATAATAAGAGTAGTAAGGGTAATAAGAGTAGTAAAAGTAAGAAGGATAATAAGAGTAGTAAGGGTAGTAAGAATAAAAAGAGTAGTAAGAATAATACGAGTAGTAAAAATAATAATAAGAGTAGTAAAAATAATAATAAGAGTAGTAAGAGTAATAAGACTAGTAAGGATAATACGAGTAGTAAGAGTAATAAGAGTAGTAAGAATAAAAAGAGTAGTAAGAATAATAAGAGTAGTAAGAATAATAAGAGTAGTAAGAATAATAAGACTAGTAAGAATAATAAGAGTAGTAAGAATAAAAAGAGTAGTAAGAATAATAAGGGTAGTAAGGGTAATAATAAGAGTAGTAAGAGTAATAAGAGTAGTAAGAATAATAAGAATAATAAGAGTAGTAAGAATATTAAGAGTAATAATAGTAAAGAGCTGTAAGAGAAATTTGAGTAGTAAGAGTAATAAGAGCTGTAACAGTAATAAGAGTTGTAAGAACAATAAGACTAGTAAGAATAAGAGTAGTAAGGGTAATAAGTGTAGTAAGAGTAATAAGACTGCTGTGGTGGTGGTAGCCGCCATGCGGTGCTGCAACCGCTAGAGTAGGGACCCACTTTAAAGAGGTCGCCGTGTAGTGGCTTATACAGTTTGCTCAAATGTTGACAAAGACCCTCATGTTCATGTTTATAAATTATGCCTAGCGGCTCAGATCAACGTATATATTGTGGATTGTGTGGTTCATGTCTAGTTTCTCACAATGCTGATATTGTATAGTCTATCCTCCTCATTTCCTTTGTTTTACTTGGTACCAGCACTCCACGCATTTGAAAAAATACCCAGCTGATTTTAATTCCAGAATGACCTCATAAGTGTTCCTGCTCTTGCTTGTGCTCTCAGTTGGCCACTGGGGGCGCATGGCAAGGTGAGCTCATTCCATCTGTTCACATGTTGTGGTGTCTGTTACTGTAGTGCTGCACTTGTGGGGGGACGTGGCCCAGAGCCAAGGAGGCTTGGCACGGTCTGAAGGCATGGGTGCTTTTGGGCCGCTGGGTTGCTCCCTCTGCAGGAGCGGTGCTGCGGTGGTGGTAGCCGCCATGCGGTGCTGCAACCGCTAGAGTAGGGACCCACTTTAAAGAGGTCGCCGTGAAGTGGCAAGTGGGCTTATACAGTTTGATCAAAATGTTTACAAAGAACCTCATGTTCATGTTTCTAAATTATGCCTAGTGGCTCAGATCAACGTATATACTGTGGATTGTGCGGTCCATGTCTAGTTTCTCACAATGCTGATAGAGTAATAAGACTAATAAGGATAATAAGAGTAGTAAGAATAAAAAGAGTCGTAAGAATAATAAGAGTAGTAAGAGTAATAAGACTAGTAAGAATAATAATAAGAGTTGTTAGGGTAATAAGAGTAGTAAGGGTAGTAAGAGTAGTAAGAGTAGTAAGCATAATAAGAGTAATAAGACTAGTAAGAATAATAATGATAAGAGTAGTAAGAGTAATAAGACTAATAAGGATAATAAGAGTAGTAAGAATAAAAAGAGTAGTAAGCATAATAAGAGTAATAAGACTAGTAAGAATAATAATAAGAGTTGTAAAGGTAATAAGAGTAGTAAGAATAATAATAAGAGTAGTAAAGGTAATAAGAGTAGTAAGAATAATAATAAGAGTAGTAAAGGTAATAAGTGTAGTAAGAGTAGAAAGAGTAGTAAGAATAAAAAGAGTAGTAAGCATAATAAGAGTAGTAAGGGTAATAAGAGTAGTAAGAATAATAATAAGAGTAGTAACAGTAATAAGAGTAATAAAATTAAAAAGAGTAGTCAGAATAATAAGATTAGTAAGAGTAATAAGAGTAGTAAGAGTAATAATACTAGTAAGGGTAATAAGAGTAGTAAGTATAATAAGAGTAGTAAGAATAATAAGAGCAGTAAGGGTAATAAGAGTAGTAATAATAAGAGCAGTAAGAATAATAATCAGACACCGCTGGCAGTGGTTTATCTCTCATCAGAACAAAGGATTGGCATGCTGAAGTTCATCATGCCGATCACTCTTTCTCCCGACATCTGCCACCAGGGAGAGTCGGGACACCGCTATACACCGCTATACAAATGCCTATGCACCTTAATGGTCGGAGGGTTGACCGCCGTACATCTAATGTGTATGGACTCCTTAATAAACGTAGTAAGAGTAGTAAAGAGTAGTTTCATAGCCCCTCTATAAGGTAAGAATGGGGCAGGGACTAACTCTTGGCCAGTGCGCACTTTGTAGTAGTACATAAAGATGAACCTCCTCCAGAGAGAGAGAAGGAGACAAGAGTATATGGTGGAAACAAGAAGATAACTGACTGACCTGTCTGTTGTGTAGTTGTCTGTCCACATAGATCTGTCCTTCAGTAATGAAGCCAGTCAAGTCAGGAATAGGGTGAGTAATATCTGAAAGATGTAAGTAAGGTCATTAGACTCCAGCAGTAAGACCACATCAGGGCAGGTTCATGAAGTCAATCTACCATAGGGGGACCTGAGATGTTCTACCACAGCAGATGTGGCTGCCACCTCAAACAACCCCAGTGCCCTCTTAACAAGCTTTAAACAGTTACCAATAAGGATGGATGGAAGTGACCTGAGGGTCTCAGCATTCTACCGTGCAATTGCTAGGAAGAAGTCCAAGAAACTCCTGACCCAACTGTCCCAGGGGGCGAAGGGAGAATGTTACAACAGGAACCAGCACTAAAGGGGCTAAAGAGATGTTTGCCACATCATGGGTACCCACCATCATTAGGCATAGTTAGGATTGGTATCTGGGTAATTGATCCACTCCTGCCCTCCACTCGGCCGGCTCGTTCATAGATAGTGGCCAAGTCAGTGTACATATAGCCAGGGAAGCCTCGTCGACCAGGTACCTCCTCTCGAGCTGCGGACACCTATGAGTTACCAACAATTAAAAATAGTTCAATAAACCAATTGAATTCAATTGGCATGGACGACACTGACCCCCTACCCAGGTCTTTACGTACTAAAGGCGATTATCAATTTTGGGCGGAAATTATATTGAGCTAAAGAACTTTCTCTGAAAAATATTACTTTCCCAGGGTCGGTAGTGGCTTAGATGGATTGTCAAGTCCTCTCTCAGACAGGGCAATTTTTTGTCTCTCTCACGGCTATCAACTCACTTAGAAATCTCCCTTTAAAAATCCTGCATTTGCCCCGGCATCATAAGCGAATACTATAGCAGAAAGTAATCCACTGCTTCAGACCAGATCTACCACTGTGCCTCATAATCTACAAGGGGTGAAAGGGGTCCTATAGGCCCTCGTAACTGCCAAGTCATTGGGCACTGCATGGTTTCCTAGACCCTAAATACCACCCCTTGCCCTCAGGAATAACAAATGGCTATATCGTTATGACGAGCCTCCAGTAATGTCTTTGTAACTCTCCTGAATGCTGCGTATAGAGGAAATATAGGTGAAAATACATAAATGTTAAGGAATACCTCACGCAAAGCTTCAGCGTAGGAGCTCATGTCAGTAAGAATGACGAGAACGTGCTTCTCACACTGGTAGGCGAGGTACTCTGCTTCTGTGAGCGCCAGGCGAGGGGTGATGATCCTCTCAATGCTGCAGAACAACAATATCAGAACGGACATTCATTGACACTGTGTATCTAAACCTCTCATGTGTGATGATGTGTAATGGTCAGGTGTATCTAAGCCTATCATGTGTGATACTGTCTACTGAGCCTATCATTTGTGATACTGTGTACTCCGTGTATCTAAGTCTATCATGTGTGATACTGTCTATCCAGTTGGTGTATCTAAGACTATTATGTGTGATCCTGTCTTTGTGTAAATCCACCACTTGTGCTTTGCTGTTGGAGAGTGCAGACGTGTCTTGGATGCTCCTGAGACCTAGCTATCTATTGGTTCATTGTAGACCTGCTGCCCATGGTTGACTGCCGGGGAGTAGACAAGCTTTTCCCAGTAGCAGCAGTTCTGGAAGATCTGCAAGCCAGTCCATCAAGGGCCTGCAAAGCCAAGACGGAGAGCATGGAGGAGAGGTGAGCCAGGCTACTGGTGATGACCCTAAACTCAGTGGCCAGTGTCTTCCTGTAGTAAAGCGGAGACAATGAGAGAGGGGAACTAAGGACTTAGTGTGGACCCAGCCAGTCCACATGAGACCAGGAAGGAGTGGGCATGTTTGGCCTGCAGTCAAGCCTGGGGAGTCCAGTGCAGGCGAGAACGTGAGCCGGGCACCTGGTTTAGACCAACAGTCCAGTCAGCTGAGGTGGTCCCTGGAGAAGGGAGCCAGGTGTCTAGTGAGGAGCCTGAGAGCAGAAGCATTCTTCTTGCAGCGAGGAGGATACAAACTTGGGGCAGGAGCAAGACCGACCAGAAAAAAGATGGAGGAAGCCAAGCCGGTCACTGCTACAGCGAAGTAAGTCACCGAGGGCCTATGACTCACATATTACACAAAGACTTAAAACAATTAATAAATGGGAGAAGGAGGTGACTTTATCAGAGAGAACCGGAGAAATGAAGACTTGTTAAGAACAATACAATTCCGAGTGCAACGAAGATGGAAATATCTACGAAAGTGGAACGTCTAAAACATGAATTGTCAAAGAAAAAAAAGACAGGCGGTCCATTCACTGAGAAGCTCAGGAATGAGGAGAGGTTCCAATGAATGTTGTAGAGCTCAGAGGACGGGTGGTACTACACATCCCAGCAGTGCACCTAACATACACACTATGGGGACATTGCAATTCATGAAATATCTGGAATCCGGTAAAGACTGGAGAACAATTTCAATGTCTAGAAATGTCTCAGCAGCAGATTGGACTTGCGGTATCACCTGAGTCGTCTGCTGCTGTGGAGGGTGATCATGAGGTGCACATGGGTGAGGAGTCTGGAGACGTGCAGGGTGGCTCCAGGTATGTCCGGCTCCAGGACTGAGGTGTCTCAGCATAGCGAGAAAGCCGCTCCGGATTGTGGAGACCAGGGATGATATGATCTGCAATGGTTTGGCAAATATGACAATTGATGAAGCCACTGCTAATAATGGATGGATTACCAATGTATCTGCTAATAATGGATGGATTACCAATGTATCTGCTAATAATGGATGGATTACCAATGTATCTGCTAATAATGGATGGATTACCAATGTATCTACTAATAATGGCGGTGATGCTGGTGTGAAAAGACCAAGTTAGATGTTGGTGGCAATAGACCAAGGTAGGAGCAGGCGAGGACACAGAGGGTCTTCAGAGAACCCTCTAAAGACAGGAAAACCTTCCCTCAGGGTTGGTGGTGAGGACATCAACTTGGACGCCTAGCTGAGCCGGCATGGTATGGCAGCGTTCAGAAGGACCAGTGTTAGCAGCAGTCCAGGTCTGCTCCATCGACTCAGTGGAGGCGTAATGTGGTGCAACCAAGGAAGAGGGACCCTGGCAGGATTAAATTTAACCCAATATTTGGGGTTCCCGGCTTCTGATCTATTTGTCTTGATTTACCTGGTCGGTCTGTTTGAGTTTGATGTGTTTTAACTGAGCAGAGGAACTGAAAATGTTCTGGGACAACCTGAAATGAACCAGAAATGTGGCAGTCTAACCCACGTCAGTGCCTCGTGCACCGAGAAAAAACGTGCCATGTGTGGAGACCTGGGTCATCGGGCATCAGAGTGTTCCCCAATTCACTGCCACTTATGCGTATGTCTGGGGCACCCGATGAGGGGCCCAGAGAACGGCAATAATAAAATTGCAGCCATGGCACGGGAAGTATGTTGGGCAGGACAGAAGGGTGGTGAGTAGAAAGGTGGATTGGCAGAGGGAGGAGAAAGCATTGACAGGGGGGTTGAGGGCCTATCAACCGTTCACAAACAGCAAATATTTCTGAGGTCCCAAAAATGTCCCCCCAAAATAAGATAAAATGCACATTGATGAATGATGTTCCATGTTGAGGACTGGAACTTTTTTAGGGTCCCATATTGTCGATGCAGTGAACCACCTTGACCTGGTACAGATAGTTAGCGGCACAGTTTATGTAGCACTGTACTGCACTAGTCAGCCAATCAGCACTTCCGTAATAAAGAGCCCGCTGATTGGCTCTACTTGCCCCCCAATGTGGCCAATGACAATTATTTTACCAGTCACATGGCTGGATCTTCAAGCCAAATGCCTGCACCTTAGACCAGTACTGCCTGTAGCATGGTAAGTTGATTGCGATTTCTCTTTACGATTGAGCTGGAAAGTCCATTGTACCCCGCGGCACCCCTGTATCTCAGTAGGGTTCCTCTCCATGTACTTACGTCGGATCATTGGCCAAATTCAGGAACAGACACACATTATCCATGGATCCATTTTCCTCAAAGTCGGACTTGAAGAATCGAGCTGTCTCCATGTTTACCTGTCAGGGACACAACCGGGGGCACAGTTATCATGACGGCGTACACATACGACATGTGGACCGGTGAAATAAAGGTTTATAACTTACACCCATCGCAGCAAACACAATGGCAAAGTTATCATCATGGTAATCCATCACGCCCTTTGACTTCTTGACCAGGCCGGCCTGTCTGCAAATCTGCGCTGCGATCTACGGGAGAAGACAAAACATAGTATAAACAAGACAACAAGGAACCCCAATAAAAACAGTCACTCTTCTTCATTATTTTTAACACGCTGACACTTGGGATACAGGATAATGACACTGACACTTGGGGTACAGGATAATGACACTGACACTTGGGGTACAGGATAATGACACTGACACTTGGGGTACAGGATAATGATACACTGACACTTGGGGTATAGGACAATGACACTGACACTTGGGGTGCAGGATAATGATACACTGACACTTGGAGTACAGGATAATGATACACTGACACTTGGGGTACATGACACTGACACTTGGGGTACAGGATAATGATACACTGACACTTGGGGTACAGGATAATGATACACTGACACTTGGAGTACAGGATAATGATACACTGACACTTGGGGTACATGACACTGACACTTGGGGTACAGGATAATGATACACTGACACTTGGGGTACAGCACACTGACACTTGGGGTACAGGATAATGACACTTGGGGTACAGGACACTGACACTTGGGGTAAAGGACACTGACATGTGGGGTGTCATTAACCCATCGGATTCTTGTACCTCATTGTGTGGTAGACCGGCGGCTGAGAAGATGGGGATCTTCTGTCCTCGGGCAATGCTGTTCATGACATCGATTGGTGAGATCCCGGTCTGTATCATCTCCTCCGGGTAGGTTCTCCCGAAAGGGTTAATGGGCTGCCCTGATAAGACAATAAACCATGTATCAGTTTCTTTATAAGGTCTGTATAATAAATGTCTCAGGACAGGAGGGGGATGATGGGGGTCCTCGTTCTCGCTCCCCTGTGGGGTGAGTGGTGTCCGCTCTATGTAATGTACAATCTTCTTCCTCACCGTTAATATCTAAGTAATCTTCAGCCATCACAGTGGGACCATTGTCAATGGGTTTCCCTGAGCCGTTGAAAACTCGTCCTAGAAGAAATGAGAGAATACGGCGGTGTCAGACTTCATGTCACCGGTGTGGCCTCCACCTATCAGGAACCTTCTAGAATTATCTATTACACATGGAAATGTCCGCATATAAGATGTCGTGTTCAGGTCAATGTTTTCCTCTAATAAATATTATATTTCTGATATTATCTATCTATCTATCTATCTATCTATCTATCTATCTATCTATCTATCTATCTATCTATCTCATATCTATCTATCTCATATCTATCTATCTATCTATCTATCTATCTCATATCTATCTATCTCATATCTATCTATCTATCTATCTATCTATCTATCTCATATCTATCTATCTATCTATCTATCTATCTATCTATCTATCTATCTATCTATCTATCTATCTATCTATCTATCTCATATCTATCTATCTATCTATCTATCTATCTATCTATCTATCTATCTATCTATCTATCTCATATCTATCTATCTCATATCTATCTATCTATCTATCTATCTATCTATCTATCTATCTATCTATCTATCTATCTATCGTCTGTCTGTCTGTCTGTCTGTCTGTATGTCTGTCTATCTATCTAATATCTATCTATCCATCCATCCATCCATCCATCTATCCATTCATCCATCCATCCGTCTATGCGTCCGTCCATCTATCTAATATCTATCCATCCATCCATCTATCCATCCATCCATCCATCCATCCATCCGTCTATGCGTCCGTCCATCTATCTAATATCTATCTATCTAATATCCATCCATCCATCTACACATCATATCCCTCAGGTTAGTCGAGTATACAGCACATGTACCTGTGACCGCTCCGTGCTCGGATGTCAGGGCCCACTTCCTAGCACTCAGGGACCATCACCCTGCTCCCCCTGTCACTGCACATAACATTCACATCCCTGTCAGGAAGGAGACTCAGTGACCATGAAAGGTCAGTAACCTTGTCCGCGTCTATTATTTCATGTCATTTGTGCCCCAGATGTAGATAAAAAGATAAAACCCTCATACTTAAAGGGAGACAGTTCAGATAACAAGCGAGCTGCTCAGAGGTGCCCCCTACAGGAAGCTCTGAGTCATACGTTTATGCCATCCAATGCCAAGAACATAAGTGGCACGCAGCTCCAAATGCAGCATTTGTGTTGGGGTCTTAGTTGCCATTGATTTCTTCGGAGTCTGTTTGATGCGTCAGTGACTCCTGTATCTGCGTACCGCAACAAGCGAACGCCAGTATGTCCGAAAATACAGCGCCATTTTTCTTCTAAATACTGAGCACTCTGACAGCTCACTTATTCTATTGCTGCCACAGCCACGTTGAGTTTTTCATATTTTTTTTTCCTCCTAGTTTTTCAAAAGCCAGAACTTTTTCTATTTATCGTTCGACGTAGCGTATGAGGTCGTTACCCGCGCGGTATAAAACAGTATGATAACTTTATTCTGCGGGTCAATACGGGCGATACCAAATTGATATTCTTTTTTTTGTTTGTTTTATTACTTTGACATTGATCAAACATTTTTCACACTTTTTAAAAAAAAAAAAAAATAATTCATTTTTTCTTTTTTCTTTTTACGGCATTCCTCGTGCCGGTTACATTGTTATATTGTAACCGTTTGGAGTTTTACGGACGCGGCGATACCAATTATGTTTATTTTTTTACGTCACCCTAGGAGAAAAATGAGAAACGCCGGATTGTTTGAACTTTTTATATATTTTTATTCCATATTTCCCCTTTCCAATGTAACGTTACTGATCGTCAAATGTCGGAAAGGGGTTAAAAAAGGGGGCGTGGCTCATTCGTCACAATACGGTGACATATGTATCATCTCAGTACTCCGATTCTATGGAAGAGAAGCCGGGAGAGGGAGCGGTAAGTAAATAGAGGGGGCGGAGTTTACATTTTTTTAAGTCTGATTAAATCTGGGATCTTAATAAAATTCGGGGTCTTGGGTCGGAATTGAATTTGGGGTTTGAATAAATTTTGGGGTCTGATTTGAACTCTGAATAATCTAGGGGTCGTGTTTGGGGGTTTGAACAAATTTTAGGGTCTGATCTGGGGTCTGAATTTATTTTGGGGTCTCCCATCCTGCATGTTACCATTTTCCCAGCATGCTCTGGTCATTTATCAGGTCAGGATGGGACATTTCGCAGACCTTGTGTTCTGATTGGCCAGTTCCCTTGATTTCTGCATGCAGTGCCATTCTGCGGAAGACACGACAGAAAGCGACGGACCCCATTGTCAATATAGTCTGGTGGTCTGTAGATGGTATCGTTCTTGTGACGGATCCGGCTATGTGCCAAGGTTTGCGTTATGGACATAAACAGCGATGCGAGTGTGAACGGGGCCTTACGAAGACTGGCGTATCTTACTTAAGGAGACAGTCGGCATGATTTGCGCCATTTCCTCCTGTTCCAAACAATAAATGTGGTGTAAACCGCGCCTCCGTTGGAAACCACACCAACAAATTTTCGCTCTAAAATGTCATCACTTGCGACATTTTATCGGCGCCTAAATCTGGCGCACGCTGCTTAATAAATGTTGTCCGGTGTGTCACAAGATGGATTCACTCTTCCGCATTCATATTTGATTTCGCTTAGTTCTCAATGACATTTAAAGGCCCAACACATACATTTGAGGTTCACTTAAAGGGGCAGTACCCTGTGGTGCCAGCAGATGGCGATATATGCACCATGTACTGCATTAAAAATTTAAAACCTAAAAAGAAAATGTGTTCGGAAACTTCTATATGATCAATGATACATCATTGGTCTCAGCAGAAGAGGACTGTGGCTTGCCACTCAGCTTTCCCTGCCTCCTGAAAAGCAAATCTGCCTAACCCAATAGTTATAGGAGCTGGGGCTGTAACCACTTCATTATGAGGACAATTGGTCATTCGGGACTAGTAACAAGCTGAGTGACAACCTCTGTAAGGGCGGCCATATTTGTAGTCACGCTTTTTTCTCAGAAACGGATGTAACTATAATCAGGTTGAATCCATTTTTTTTTCTTTAGTTTGTCAAAGAGCAATAACTTAAATAATACTAGCTGCGGCTGCATGTGATAGGGAAGATAGATTATAAGCACACTGGGACAAGGGCAATAGTCTATAAAAATGATATCATTTTATGATATAAATTGAGCGCTTAGCAATCCGATAGCGCCACCTAGTGGCTAAAATAATAGAAAAAGTTGCACATTTATGATGTAAATTGAACTCTTAATAATAAAATAGCGCCACCTGGTGGCTAAGAGAATAAAAAAAGTTGTCATAAAAATTTGGGAGCAAGACAAAAGAACATTAGACATTGATTATAGGACAAAAGCAGTGCAGAGTATTTCAGGACAATCCTAGGGCTACTTTACAGACTCGGGATCATTGAAATGTCTTATTTTCCTTGAAGGTGATTTTAGATGTTTCTGTAGGTTCTAGAGCAGTGGTGGTCAATGTACAAAAATGTGGGGCCCTTGACCATCCGAGGGCCACATGTTACATTCAGTGTACTATGTCCTGCATCTTCAGAGCTGTCCGCCTATGTGTGTTTATTCTCTATTATAGTCTATGGAAGATATGGAGAGCTGCTCACGTATCTCCTGTTCACTATGGAGCGTGACCGGCATGTATGACCTACAGTCGTCTGCAAACGGGGGACAAGGGACCCCCGATCTCTGTGTGACACAGAACCATGTATGTCTGCCGAGTGAGTGACCGGGCAGCAGAGCAGATACATGGAAATGTACTGAACAAGGCACAGATGGGAAAAGGTGGCCAGGGGCCACAGGTTGGGCACGCGAGGGTCACAGGTTGGGCACGCGAGGGCCACAGGTTGGGCACGCGAGGGCCCCTGAACCACCAGTGTAATGATCAGAAGAATCTTGTATATGATGAAGAATGTGATATTTAATATATAATGGAGGTATTGCTTTAAGAGGAGAAGACGGCGCCTCACGGAGGTACACAAGAGTGTTACTGGCCCATAATACAGAACCATAGGGACGCCATGGGCCACTTACAGGCTCCGATCACGAATCTCTGCCATGATCGAGCTTACAAAGTCAAACACTGGCTGTGAGAATCATAGGAGTCATTATAAGGGGAGGGGTAAATAATACTTCAAGTTTAGGGAGTCAGACAGGAGTCAAAATGAGTGAAAAAGTCAGGCCGGAGACAAAATTCTAGTTTTTGGGCTGTTTACATTCTGTGGGCAAAAAATGTGGAGCTGAAATAAGTGAAGAAGTAAAAAAAAGTCGAGATAAACAAAAAATTATTGAATTTTGAAGAAGTCAAAATGGAAAATGAGAGTCCAGAGGAACGGGATCATTATATTTACATTTTTGATTTAAGTGGAATTTTAGCAAAATGAAAAAGTAAAAAAATTATAAATCAAAACGGCACAATCTAGTTTTTGCTTAATTGGGATGTTTGGTAAAAAAAAATATAAAGGAACCCTCAGGCTAAGGATAGATTCAGTCCATAGATTGTTGCTCGGGATCAGGACCAGTATCACAGGCACTTTCCAGCCCAGCTTCACACCCCCACCACCCCCAAATCTGGGACTACAGCGTCCCATTGAGGAGCGCTATGAATGGCCGGGACCTTCGCTGTTGGTTTTTCATGCCGACTCAGGAATAAAAATATAAAAAGGAGAAAAATCCGGCGCTCGTTAAGCTTGTAGGTCTTGAAATCTCCGACCTAATTAACAGCCTCCCACCGGCCTATAATTCACTTTATTTAAAGACGCTCTTATCCCCGGACAAAGGGATCTATAAATGGGAAATGAATGAGGGATTTTTTTATTTATTACAATGTTTTCTGCCAATGTTGTGAAACTAATTACGTTATTTTTTTTTTCGGGTGGTGGGGGGGGGGGCAGTGGCTGGTTGCTGGATGGGCGGGGTGGAGTATTTCCTATATTGTCACTATTCCCCACAATGCCGTAGTTTAGTGACCAGTACAGTCAATACTTTGGAGGACAATGCTTAGATTCAATGTCATACCTACCGCAGAGACTCCGTGGTCTAACATGTGGGGGGCCCAGTGCTGGACCACTCCTCCCCTAAGAACTAAGACCAGATTCTAGAAACTGTGATGGGGTTTAGCTTCAGTCCTGCCTATTTCTGTTTCTGCTCCCCTTTACAATGCTACTGTTCTTGGGAAAACAGGGAAGGTTGCATTAAAGGGGTTGCCGACTTCAGAAAATCTCAATTTATTAGAAGGATTCCTTGACAATAAGTAGATCACAAAGTATCCCCCTGCTGGGACCCCCAGCGATCAGCTGTGATCGTTGGGGAAACCTGGCAGTAAGTGTTCAATTTCTCTGCAGTGCCACCACAGGAGAATTGACATATTACACAGTGCTCATTATAATCAATGTGTTGTCTGTGTAATGCACGATAGGACAGGTCCTCCAGAGAGAGAGAGAGAGAGACGCTCTTTATAACCGCTCTCCACTCTGACAAAGAGATGAGGAGCCTATAAAGCGGACCCCCCTCTATTAACTCAGAATTCCCTAATCGGGTGTATGGCAATGAGTTTTCTAAACTAGACAACTCCATTAAGATAGGCTCAAAGCATTCAGCAGGGTGATGATGGGTGGGGTAGGAGGTGTAGCGGTTGTAGTAACACTTGGACCCTTGTGAGTAAATTGGTCCAGATGCCCCTCTGTAATATAGGAGGGCAGCAGTACTATGAATGACATGTGAGTCGGGTTGGTCCTGGTACAGATTTTCCATTAGGGCCCAGAAAAATTAGAAACGACCTCTACGGCTGATGGACAGAAACAGGTCATGTCGGAAGTGGGTTTAAAGATAGAGGGCACTTAGCACGGAGGGTTACCGCTTCCATGTTTCCATAAGACGCCCTCACGGTGCACATCCCCCGGTTGGGTTTGGAAACATCAAGGTAAATGGTATTTCAGAATCTTTCCAACCGTATTGTGGACATTGGTCTATTACTGTTTTTCGGCCGGAATTCCATGCGGCGCCCATGGCGGATACGTTGTGTACTCTTACGCAGCCCTGTGCGAACTTACCCTAAATGCGACAATGAGAACAGTTACAAAGGATATTCATGTTCAAAAAGTTAAAAATAAAAAAAAAAACTTTTTAGGGGTGGTCACTTGCCTCCATTGGAATTTTTAAAGAAGATACAAAAAAGTGAAATATAGTTATAATATATAGGCTGAATTTATCACATGATATAAACCCTGTGACTCTCAGCAGAGAGTAATGCAGCATATATGGCCCCTACTATGCGGCTCCTGGAATTGCCCTTTAACTTGTCCTATAACGGTCTCGATCTTAGAAATTTTGCGGCGGAGCTTCGTTTTCTTGCTACTCATCAAGACCATGTCAACTTGTACAGCACTGAATATCCACACATGGCTCCCTGCAGGGTCGTACATATAGTAGGAGCAGCTCTGAGTCTTCTACGGGGCCTATTAAAGTGTTAGGGCCTTTTCATATACTCAATGGAAAATGGATTTCATATAAGGAGTTGCCTCTCTAGGGACTCCCTCTATTAGCCAAGATGGAGAGTCGCAGCCAAGAGCATCTCTCACTCTGGAGGAGTTGGCATGACCACATATTACATGGCCATCCAACGTGTGCAATGGGCGTTTGTAGACACCCCAGGGATTTCCTTTAGCAGCTGATTGATGGACGTTCAAGCAGCCGGACCCCCTGTGATCAGTTTTCCTTAAGGACAGCGGCTTCCAGGTTGCCCTAGATGGCAAGAGCCCATAGAAGGTTGGCTCCGACCCCCAAACCTATTATACAGACATCACAGGATTAGCAAACAAGGTTATGGAAATTGTTCCAGTGGTTAAAAAAAATTGAATGGAAGCGGGGTGCACACGACTGTCGCTTCTGGCCCGTGACGGGCGGAGGGGTAGCTTGAAATGTCCTATCAGATGACCCCAGTTGATTTTTGGTATGGAGCCCCCTCTCTACTATATATGGCCCGGTCTCTCTGGACACCGGGAAGCTAGACTGGTCATTCTTGTAGACTGGACTTACCAATGACTCAACACAACTGAACCTACACAGAATGGATGTGAACGCCTGAACTCACTGCAGCATTAGGACGTCTGATGTCTTGGTGGACTTTACCTGCAGTTACAACAATTTATTAACCCCCGTCCAACGTACCCAGCATGTCCTCGGAAACAGGTGTCCTAAGGATGTCCCCTGTGAATTCGCAAGTGGTTTTCTTGGCATCTATCCCAGATGTGCCTTCAAACACCTGCAGAGACCCGGGGCAAGAACCCAATTACTGGCAATTAGTGAGGATTAAAGCAGACACCACAGGAGAAAGTCAGATCCAAGTGAAAGCCGGGGATAATGTGTAGGGATTTGGGGAGGGAGGGGAACCTCTTTGCTCTTTCATTCACACCGGACCTCTAAGCTGCCGGGGAAGCTATTAAAGGTGATGGGGGGGGGGGGGTTGTAGTGCTGGTCGTAGAGGGGTTAATAACTGAATTAATGACTTTCATTATATGTAGATGGTGTTGGATATATCATTTTATGTTAATGTATGTGAGATTTATTATTGCTAGGTATTACAATCACAGACGGTACGCTGCCACCACCGATGAGATATATATATATATATATATATATATATATAATGTCATAAAGGTGCAGCAAAGTGAGTGTGCAAAACTGATGAGACCCTTTAAGAAAGGGGTGTGGCTTGTTCATTTGGTTGGTTGGCCAATGAATTTAATTTAAAAATTGTTGGTTTTGCCAAGGGTGCCTATATATGATGAGGGCGAGCCAATCGCTGTGAACTGCACAAAAACGCATGCAGTTCACCGCTAATTGCCGTGGTTTCGTGGTAAGTATAGGTAAAGCATATGCTGCTTCAGCTGTACTTGACGCGAAACGGTGGAAATTCGTGGCAAACCAGGTGCATTTTTTGCCGCACGGTCTTGAATGCGCGGCAATTGACGTGGCTCTACCGCATCGTGTCCAGGCGCCCCTAAGAAAGGATCTATCGGCTATCCTGTAACTCTCCTGTTTTAGTAAATACTTGTATTCCCCATAAAATAACAATTCTGTAGAATCGTTTCTTAGAACTCTGCGTTGTGCTGTTCCTCTAATATTCCTCCTAGAAATTTATGAATAAATAGACAACTGGCGGTTACCATTCTCCTTGTCCTGATTGGACAGTGTCACTGTATATGGACACACCCCACATCCAGTTGTCAATTTATTAATACATTTGTAGGAGGAATAACAGAGGAATGGTACAACACACAGAAAGATGCCCCAGAATCATTTATGGGAAATTAAAATATTTACTAAAATAGACAATTGAGGGAAGGTGACAGGTCCGGCTCTGTTCACACTTATGTCTCTATTTCTGTTGTTCTGCTCCATCATAATAGCGGATTGAAAAACAAATGCCAGAGGCAAGGAAGCCTTATTTCCCAGCTACCATTCGATTGATTAGATTTTTAAATTATAATCTTTATTATGCTATTGTAGCAAACAGACATACAGACAAACCAACATGAATAGTTAAAATTTCCAATGCATGGATAGGGGCAGTGGCCGTTAGTGGCTGTAACAATGTAGACGTGTTCCTGCCGTCTGTAACTGCAGGCAGGCAGATTCAGGAGGTCACCGATATGGCTGAGAACTCCTAAGTAGTTAGATTGTTAAATTAGAGATGCCCTAATACCAGCATGTATTAAAATTGTAAGGAGAGCCCCCCCGACATGTTTCGCTACGTATGTAGCGTCCTCAGGGGTTCACGGGGCTACTGGCGGCGCGCCGGGAAACTCTCACTGTTATGGGAATCCTCTGTGACGAATCAGAGGGTGTGTGCATAGATAGGACCAATAGTGGCGAGGATGGGCGGGAACCACAGTCTCCCACTTGAGTGGCAGGTTAAGCTGCCAATCGAGTAGAAAACGGCCCGAGCATCCAGATAGAAATGACCGCGCATGCGCACATGAGCTTATTCTGCACTCTAACTTTTGGATTACTCGTAAGGATCAACAGATATGTAAGTGAGTGCTACTATTCAGATCCACTGTGCTAACGATCCACTGTGCTACCGGAGGTAGCCAATACTATGTCAATAATGTGTGAGTCGCGCGGTATAACAGCTGCTAACTTATAAAGAATATATGTACGTGATATGACGGCAGATACTACTGCCGATAAACAACAAGAAAGTGCAGGGGCATAGACGGCCAATCAATAGAGTGTATGTCCATATCACTGCAAAATACTAGTACAAAAATAATAATTAAGCTGCAGAGGGGTAGTAATATCGTTTACAAAGGCACCAACGGTGCAGACATTGCATTAGTATGCGGGCTAGTTCTAAATAGGCACATTTAGTACATTCGTCAAAGTAAGAAGCAAAATCTGTGTAGAACGTATAGAATAATAAATTAGTGCATGACTGGATGTTTGAACCACTATTATAAGTGGTCCTAGTTAGAGTCACAAAGAATAGGGATACCAAAAGTAAACCAGAGAGAGTCTGGGGCCACCAGATCTCAATAGTTGGACAGTGTCTGTAGTTCTTAATTATGTCACTATAAAATAAAGAATTTTTCTTAAAAAATAAGAGTAAGGTAAGGTTATGAGCATGTATCACTACAGTAGTGATAGTAAGCTAGATGTATATATTATTCTCAAAGAAAAGCCGTAAATGTAAATCCTTCATTAAGGCCCGAGGGGCTGAGAGAATGCAACCTATGAATCCATCGTGCCTCCTCCTGCAGTAGCATTCGATCTAAGTTACCAGCCCTTGGTCCCAGTTTCATCTGGGTGACACCCCAGAACTGTAGTAACTTAGTGTCGCCACCATGTAGCTGGTGCATATGTCTGGATAACGTAGTGTCCTCTTTATGATTGATGGTACTCAGGTGCTTTGAGATCCTCCTTCTTAGTTCTTGTATAGTCTTGCCCACGTATAATTTGGGGCAGGGGCATTTCGCGATATATATCACCCCACTGCTATGGCAGTTAATAAACTGCTTAATCACATAGACTTTACCATCATATGGATTCGTGAAGGTTTTTGTCATGGGCATGAGAGGACAGAAGGAGCAGCGACCGCATGGATGGGAGCCCCTGACTGAGGATTTTAACCAGGTTTGTTGAGAACTACTTTTAGAAGAATAGTGGCTATGTACCAAAAGTTCTCGTAGGTTTTTCCCTCTGCGGTAAGTGATACTTGGAACCGCAGAAATGACTTTTTTGAGGTCTGGGTCAATAGTAAGTATTGACCAGTGTTTTTTAAGGATGTCCATAACTTGGGAGGAGCAAACGTCGTACGTGCCAATGCAGCGGATGGCACTGGATGACTCAGTCCTGACAGGGTTAACACCCTTGTCCTGAATCAAATTTTGTCTATCAGATGCCCTGGCCCTCGCATAGGCCCTATGTAGCCACTTTTTCGGATAGCCACGTGCCACGAATTTGTTATATAATTCATTACATTCGATCTGAAAAGATTGTTCATCAGAGCAGTTTCTCTTAGCCCGAAGGTATTGCCCTATTGGTATACCCCTTTTGAGGGACGATGGGTGATGACTCTGCCAGTGTAAAAGACTATTCGTGGCCGTGGCTTTCCGAAATATATCGGTATGGACATTGCCGCCAGGGTCCAGGGAGATCTTAAGATCAAGAAAACTGATCTCGCTCTTATGTGTTTCATGGGTAAATCTCATGCCAATATCATTATTATTAAGTGTCAAAACGAAATCATTAAATAAATCAGTGTCACCGTCCCAGAAAATAAGAATGTCGTCAATGAATCTCCCCCAGAACAGAATATGTGATGTGAAGGAAAGTAATTTATCTGTAAACACAATGGTGTCTTCCCACCACCCCAAAAATAAATTCGCATAGGTAGGTGCGCATACAGTGCCCATGGCCGTGCCTTTTATTTGTTTATAGTACTTTCTATCAAAAGTAAAGAAGTTATGTGTAAGTAAAAATTGTAGCAGTGATAGAACAAAATCATTGTGTGGATGAAATTGAGTACCTTTGGTACTTAAAAAGTGTTTGACTGCAACTAAACCTAATTGGTGCTGAATATTGGTGTATAGTGATTCGACGTCAATAGTGGCAAGTATGGTAGTTTGAGTGACATGGATCTCCTGGATCCTGGCGACTGTGTCCTTAGTGTCCCTCAAGAAAGAGGGTAGGGAGGAGACGAACGGCGAAAGAATTTCGTCCACATAAAGGCTGATCCCCTGTGTAAGATTGTCATTTCCTGATACGATTGGCCTACCAGGAGGAGGCCGTACAGCCTTATGGATTTTGGGCAGGGCATAAAACGTTGCTAGAGTCGGGCTAGGGTTATACAGTCGTTTGAATTCATCTGTAGTTAGTAGATTATTAGCTTTCGCCTCCAAAAGGAGGAGATGTAGTTCGGCCAGAAATCGGTCGGTAGGGTTACCTGTCAATATGACATAGGTGGTGGTGTCATCTAATAATTTGTGGACCATTTGCGTGTAATCTAATCGGTTCATCACAACTACATTTCCTCCCTTATCAGAGGGTTTTAAGACTATCTCATCATTATTACATAAGTCATCCAGTGCCAATTTCTCGCTAGCACTGAGGTTACCAAAAACCCTAGATTTATCATTTTTCAATTTACTTAAATCAGTGCATACCATCTTAACAAAGATGTCGATGTGACTATACTGGGAGAATGGCGGAGTGAGTTTGGATTTTGGTCGTAAAGATGAGAAGGGACCAGTAGCGGTCACAGCTCCAAATTCATTTTCCTCCAGTAAAGTTTCAAGATCTTTTAGGGTTTTAAGTTCCTCATGGCTGTAGGACGTGCCGTCTCGGGTAATGTTTTTAAAGTGTTTGTGTAGTGCTAGTTTCCTAGCGAAAAGATTGATATCTTTTGACCACACAAAGTCATCAAAGGCGGGTGCGGGTGTATATGACAATCCCCTACATAATAAAGTTTCTTGATGGGGATTTAGATGTAAAGAGGATAAATTGAAAATCTGCATATTATCATCCCTATGTACTCCAACTGGTGTTATTTTGGACCCCAACGTGGGTTGGGTGGTCCTAAAAAAGGAAAGGCAGCAAAAGGGGTCATAGGTATAGTTACATTGCTTGATGACCTGGGATTGCCATTGTCTGCTTGTTCCATGCTTGGAGTATGGGGTATCTGATGTGTATTTGAAAAGCCCAGTGAACGTGAGGCAACAGAAGTAGAGGACGTAGCTTTGAAGCCGGTAGATAAACATCCTCCACTTTGATTGGAATAATCTCCTGTAGGGGATCTAGATATAGAGGAGGTTCTTTTCGATAAGTTATATTTGTTGTTTTTATTAGCCTTGATTTTACGTTTGGTGCCTAGTCTCAAGTTTTCACTGGGTAATCTAGAGTCATCAGTGCCCGAAGTATCAGATTCTGAGAAGTCTGTATAGACAGCGGCCTGTTTGAATCTAGGCTGTGTGCGAGTTCTATAGGTATATGCTTGTCCTGTATCGAAGTCCCTACAGTCGCGAATGTATTTACGATGCTTACGTTCTTTTATCTCTCCTTGCAGTTTCTCAATGTTTTTTTGTAGCTTAGTTTCAGATAGATTAAATTCTGGGGAAGATTTAAATGTCTGTATATCCTCGATTTCTTTTTCAAGTTGAGCGGCGGTTGTATTATGGTCACGTTTCTCAAACTCCAAAAGATAACTCAACATACGAAGAGAGCTATCCGTCAATAGCTCCTCCCAACCTTTAATAAATGTGCTGTCATTACGATATAGATTTGGTAGAATATTAATACGTAATCCTCTATATACTATTTTCTGCTGTATATAGGTTTCAAGACTTGCTATCTCCCAGCTTGATCGAATAAATTTTTGGTAGGTTTTTTGTAAGTCTTTGAACGCTGTGTTCAACACAGCGTTCAAAGACTTACAAAAAACCTACCAAAAATAAATTGACGGATAGCTCTCTTCGTATGTTGAGTTATCTTTTGGAGTTTGAGAAACGTGACCATAATACAACCGCCGCTCAACTTGAAAAAGAAATCGAGGATATACAGACATTTAAATCTTCCCCAGAATTTAATCTATCTGAAACTAAGCTACAAAAAAACATTGAGAAACTGCAAGGAGAGATAAAAGAACGTAAGCATCGTAAATACATTCGCGACTGTAGGGACTTCGATACAGGACAAGCATATACCTATAGAACTCGCACACAGCCTAGATTCAAACAGGCCGCTGTCTATACAGACTTCTCAGAATCTGATACTTCGGGCACTGATGACTCTAGATTACCCAGTGAAAACTTGAGACTAGGCACCAAACGTAAAATCAAGGCTAATAAAAACAACAAATATAACTTATCGAAAAGAACCTCCTCTATATCTAGATCCCCTACAGGAGATTATTCCAATCAAAGTGGAGGATGTTTATCTACCGGCTTCAAAGCTACGTCCTCTACTTCTGTTGCCTCACGTTCACTGGGCTTTTCAAATACACATCAGATACCCCATACTCCAAGCATGGAACAAGCAGACAATGGCAATCCCAGGTCATCAAGCAATGTAACTATACCTATGACCCCTATTGCTGCCTTTCCTTTTTTAGGACCACCCAACCCACGTTGGGGTCCAAAATAACACCAGTTGGAGTACATAGGGATGATAATATGCAGATTTTCAATTTATCCTCTTTACATCTAAATCCCCATCAAGAAACTTTATTATGTAGGGGATTGTCATATACACCCGCACCCGCCTTTGATGACTTTGTGTGGTCAAAAGATATCAATCTTTTCGCTAGGAAACTAGCACTACACAAACACTTTAAAAACATTACCCGAGACGGCACGTCCTACAGCCATGAGGAACTTAAAACCCTAAAAGATCTTGAAACTTTACTGGAGGAAAATGAATTTGGAGCTGTGACCGCTACTGGTCCCTTCTCATCTTTACGACCAAAATCCAAACTCACTCCGCCATTCTCCCAGTATAGTCACATCGACATCTTTGTTAAGATGGTATGCACTGATTTAAGTAAATTGAAAAATGATAAATCTAGGGTTTTTGGTAACCTCAGTGCTAGCGAGAAATTGGCACTGGATGACTTATGTAATAATGATGAGATAGTCTTAAAACCCTCTGATAAGGGAGGAAATGTAGTTGTGATGAACCGATTAGATTACACGCAAATGGTCCACAAATTATTAGATGACACCACCACCTATGTCATATTGACAGGTAACCCTACCGACCGATTTCTGGCCGAACTACATCTCCTCCTTTTGGAGGCGAAAGCTAATAATCTACTAACTACAGATGAATTCAAACGACTGTATAACCCTAGCCCGACTCTAGCAACGTTTTATGCCCTGCCCAAAATCCATAAGGCTGTACGGCCTCCTCCTGGTAGGCCAATCGTATCAGGAAATGACAATCTTACACAGGGGATCAGCCTTTATGTGGACGAAATTCTTTCGCCGTTCGTCTCCTCCCTACCCTCTTTCTTGAGGGACACTAAGGACACAGTCGCCAGGATCCAGGAGATCCATGTCACTCAAACTACCATACTTGCCACTATTGACGTCGAATCACTATACACCAATATTCAGCACCAATTAGGTTTAGTTGCAGTCAAACACTTTTTAAGTACCAAAGGTACTCAATTTCATCCACACAATGATTTTGTTCTATCACTGCTACAATTTTTACTTACACATAACTTCTTTACTTTTGATAGAAAGTACTATAAACAAATAAAAGGCACGGCCATGGGCACTGTATGTGCACCTACCTATGCGAATTTATTTTTGGGGTGGTGGGAAGACACCATTGTGTTTACAGATAAATTACTTTCCTTCACATCACATATTCTGTTCTGGGGGAGATTCATTGACGACATTCTTATTTTCTGGGACGGTGACACTGATTTATTTAATGATTTCGTTTTGACACTTAATAATAATGATATTGGCATGAGATTTACCCATGAAACACATAAGAGCGAGATCAGTTTTCTTGATCTTAAGATCTCCCTGGACCCTGGCGGCAATGTCCATACCGATATATTTCGGAAAGCCACGGCCACGAATAGTCTTTTACACTGGCAGAGTCATCACCCATCGTCCCTCAAAAGGGGTATACCGATAGGGCAATACCTTCGGGCTAAGAGAAACTGCTCTGATGAACAATCTTTTCAGATCGAATGTAATGAATTATATAACAAATTCGTGGCACGTGGCTATCCGAAAAAGTGGCTACATAGGGCCTATGCGAGGGCCAGGGCATCTGATAGACAAAATTTGATTCAGGACAAGGGTGTTAACCCTGTCAGGACTGAGTCATCCAGTGCCATCCGCTGCATTGGCACGTACGACGTTTGCTCCTCCCAAGTTATGGACATCCTTAAAAAACACTGGTCAATACTTACTATTGACCCAGACCTCAAAAAAGTCATTTCTGCGGTTCCAAGTATCACTTACCGCAGAGGGAAAAACCTACGAGAACTTTTGGTACATAGCCACTATTCTTCTAAAAGTAGTTCTCAACAAACCTGGTTAAAATCCTCAGTCAGGGGCTCCCATCCATGCGGTCGCTGCTCCTTCTGTCCTCTCATGCCCATGACAAAAACCTTCACGAATCCATATGATGGTAAAGTCTATGTGATTAAGCAGTTTATTAACTGCCATAGCAGTGGGGTGATATATATCGCGAAATGCCCCTGCCCCAAATTATACGTGGGCAAGACTATACAAGAACTAAGAAGGAGGATCTCAAAGCACCTGAGTACCATCAATCATAAAGAGGACACTACGTTATCCAGACATATGCACCAGCTACATGGTGGCGACACTAAGTTACTACAGTTCTGGGGTGTCACCCAGATGAAACTGGGACCAAGGGCTGGTAACTTAGATCGAATGCTACTGCAGGAGGAGGCACGATGGATTCATAGGTTGCATTCTCTCAGCCCCTCGGGCCTTAATGAAGGATTTACATTTACGGCTTTTCTTTGAGAATAATATATACATCTAGCTTACTATCACTACTGTAGTGATACATGCTCATAACCTTACCTTACTCTTATTTTTTAAGAAAAATTCTTTATTTTATAGTGACATAATTAAGAACTACAGACACTGTCCAACTATTGAGATCTGGTGGCCCCAGACTCTCTCTGGTTTACTTTTGGTATCCCTATTCTTTGTGACTCTAACTAGGACCACTTATAATAGTGGTTCAAACATCCAGTCATGCACTAATTTATTATTCTATACGTTCTACACAGATTTTGCTTCTTACTTTGACGAATGTACTAAATGTGCCTATTTAGAACTAGCCCGCATACTAATGCAATGTCTGCACCGTTGGTGCCTTTGTAAACGATATTACTACCCCTCTGCAGCTTAATTATTATTTTTGTACTAGTATTTTGCAGTGATATGGACATACACTCTATTGATTGGCCGTCTATGCCCCTGCACTTTCTTGTTGTTTATCGGCAGTAGTATCTGCCGTCATATCACGTACATATATTCTTTATAAGTTAGCAGCTGTTATACCGCGCGACTCACACATTATTGACATAGTATTGGCTACCTCCGGTAGCACAGTGGATCGTTAGCACAGTGGATCTGAATAGTAGCACTCACTTACATATCTGTTGATCCTTACGAGTAATCCAAAAGTTAGAGTGCAGAATAAGCTCATGTGCGCATGCGCGGTCATTTCTATCTGGATGCTCGGGCCGTTTTCTACTCGATTGGCAGCTTAACCTGCCACTCAAGTGGGAGACTGTGGTTCCCGCCCATCCTCGCCACTATTGGTCCTATCTATGCACACACCCTCTGATTCGTCACAGAGGATTCCCATAACAGTGAGAGTTTCCCGGCGCGCCGCCAGTAGCCCCGTGAACCCCTGAGGACGCTACATACGTAGCGAAACATGTCGGGGGGGCTCTCCTTACAATTTTAATACATGCTGGTATTAGGGCATCTCTAATTTAACAATCTAACTACTTAGGAGTTCTCAGCCATATCGGTGACCTCCTGAATCTGCCTGCCTGCAGTTACAGACGGCAGGAACACGTCTACATTGTTACAGCCACTAACGGCCACTGCCCCTATCCATGCATTGGAAATTTTAACTATTCATGTTGGTTTGTCTGTATGTCTGTTTGCTACAATAGCATAATAAAGATTATAATTTAAAAATCTAATCAATCGAATGGTAGCTGGGAAATAAGGCTTCCTTGCCTCTGGCATTTGTTTTTCAATTGTTGTATTAGGCCTGCCAACTACCAAGGGTCCTAACTCCTTCTATTTTATCATAATAGCGGAAGCGCTAGAACACCAACGGCGCCTGACGAAACCTATTGAGTTTAATGGGTTCTGCGGGGTTTCCTTCATTTTGCCAGACAAAATGGCGCTGCATGATGTTCTATTTTGTTTGGCAAATATGACAGAATCTGCAACAGAAACTCCTGACGCAGATGTGAACAGAGACCAACCGGGTAGATCTAACTGATGAATTTATTAGTGGATTGATTGGTTGGCAGCATTAATTTCTCCTAAAACAAAACGGTAGTGAATATGCAGGTCCTGTGAGTGGAGATAGATAGATAGATAGATAGATAGATAGATAGATAGATAGATAGATAGATAGATAGATGGATGGATGGATGGATGGATGGATGGATGGATGGATGGATGGATGGATGGATGGATGGATGGATGGATGGATGGATAGATAGATAGATAGATAGATAGATAGATAGATAGATAGATAGATAGATAGATAGATAGATAGATAGATAGATAGATATTAGATAGATAGATATTAGATAGATAGATATTAGATAGATAGATATTAGATAGATAGATAGATAGATAGATAGATAGATAGATAGATAGATAGATAGATAGATATGAGAGGCGTATAAAGACTTAGGAACGATATTCCTGTTCTGCCTCATCTCATGGCGTTGAGGTTGGACATCCACAGCACGAGAACCTGGAATACATGGAATCTCCTTGGAACAATGAAAGGCTGGCACAACCCATTGATTGGTACAATATTTGACACCATTTGTACAAATTAACCTCCGGATCGCGGCTTTAATTAGATCCGTGTGGCCTAGGAATGTTCTGCGGCACATCTGCAGAGAGCCGTGCCTGTGTGTGATTCAGGCTAAGCCGCTGCTGCTTGCTCGGCTCTGAGGCTGACTCTCTAATGGGATTAAGAGGGCTCTGGGAAGGTCTCGCTGGGATTAAATGAGGGAAGGTTGGCAGCTAGCCAAGAGAGGTTGTGCACAGGTCAATAGTGCGGTCTACCTTGGTTATATAAAACGGGAGAGGGACGTCGATCAAGGCCAACAAAGCCTTCTCCAGTGTATTACATCTCAGAGTCCATACTGGTCAACATATTACTGAAATGTCTATGGAACGTTCTACATAATTGCTCCCTGTGTCCATTGTCCCATTGGCTGCATGCCAGATAACCTCGGCACTTATAGTCCTAATAAGTCGTGTAGCACCCGTCGGCCATCCCTAATGATCATCCTCGTAATAATACTGTGCGCCCTAGATATAGGATGTCCCATCTGGAATCCAACTTCTTTAATAAGGCGAGATGAATGGACTACTATGACCGCAAAAAACTAAAAGGGGGGCCAAAAGCAGGGTGGGGCTACAGATAGTGGGCCATGCAGGAAGAAAAGTAAGCAATGGCGCCGGTGGCATGGTCAGTGCCATCAGGAAGTTTCGGGCTGTTGTGGGCTGTACAATGGGGCACTGGCTAGAGAATAGCAGGATCGCATTGGAAGGGAGACGCTGGTGGGCAGGCTGAAGGGGCCGTGTCCAGAGTGATCTCACTCTGACTTTTATTTACAAGAAGAAATCCCCCACCCCTTAAAACCCTTGTTGTTATGTTTTTTTAAGTGTGGTTGGAAGGCGGGGGTCGCCGCACATCACATGCAAAAGAGGTGGTATTTATGGACCACGGTGAGTAAACCATATGCTTACGGCAGGATTTCTCATCAGTGGTGGGACAGAGGCTGTATGGTAGGTCCCTGGTAGGACGTGCTTAGGAAGCCCTAACAGTTGGCCAGGGTGACGTGCTTTGCTGCAGGAAGTTGATGGGTTGGCAGACATGCCCTGGCCCAGCTTGGGAGTTACCCCAACCAGTCGCGTCACCCAACCGTAAAGTTGGATTTAAATAAAGTGTGGCTTTTGTACACTTTATAGGACCGACAATGGAATACAATGGAGGACAAGCCTAGAATTGTGTACCAAAATCTGTGACTCAAGGATTGGACCCCACAGCCATCTCAAGACGTTACCTCAGTGAGAACCATTGTTATCTCAAGTGACCACTAACGATTTTTGGAGATGGAGAACTGATCTCCGTAATGCTAGTAAATGACAGACGGGGCAGCCAAATGTGAAACAACGGAGGTGGTCGAATAGAAAAGTGATGGAGTTAATGGTAAAGGTCTGTGGACATGAACCTAGTGGATAGAGAGCCAGTGAGCTTGAAATAGAGGTGATGGAGCCAATGGTGGGGAGAGCATCAAGAATGTAATAGAGTCAAATAGAGCAGGAAAGATATTGGAGAATGAGCAGAAACAAGATGATGAATCTAGTGGAGATGATGTTGGAGGTGGTGGAGTAAGGCGAAGACGTGGAGATAGAACGTTAGAACGAGATCAGAAATGGATTGGAGCGGTTAAGTGTAGAGCCAGAAGAATATGGAACTGGTAAAGATATAGCAGGAGTGTGATGTGGCAGGGAAGATATAGACCTAGTGGAGACACAGCAGAGCAGAAATGGTTACGGTTAGGGAGAAGAGACCATATGGAACTCGGACATTGAGAGAAGCTTGTGGACATCGGAGACCAGAGAGTCAACCGTCCCACAAGGATGTTACCTGGACAATGGCTTTAGACCCTACAACCTCCAAAACCTGTCCACTACGAATGGTTCCATCTGGGAGGGTGAAGTTCACAATCTCTGCATACTGGGCAAACTGTGAAATAGGAAGATAGGGCGTCAGCAAATATACACAGAGACTTACATGTCACTGATCTACAATAATACATATAGAATAATCCATACAGTCATATTTGCAGAGGAATTCAAGTAAAATATGAAGACTTTCGTATACATTGTTGCCAGTGTTTATAAATTTCCTTTTTTCTTGGGTGGCAGTATTATCAAAGTTATATTCCTGGTCAAAGGAGGCAATACTATAATAGTGATACGTACATACTGTACGGGGCAGTATTCTAGTAGTTATATTCTTGTATATAGGGGGCAGTATTATAGTAGTAATTTTCTCGTACATAGGGGGGCAGTATTCTAGTAGTTATATTCTTGTATATAGGAGCAGTATTATAGTAGTTATATTCTTGTATATAGGAGGCAGTATTATAGTAGTTATATTCTTGTATATAGGGGGCAGTATTATAGTAGTTATTGTCTTGTATATAGGGGGCAGTATTATAGTAGTTATATTCTTGTATATAGAAGAAGTATTATAGTAGTTATATTCTTGTATATAGGGGCAGTATTGTAGTAGTTATAGTCTTGTATATAGAAGCAGTATTATAGTAGTTATATTCTTGTATATAGGGGCAGTATTATAGTAGTTATATTCTTGTATATAGGGGCAGTAATATATTAGTTATATTCTTGTATATAAGGAGCAGTATTATAGTACTTATATTCTTGTATATAGGAGCAGTATTATAGTAGTTATATTCTTGTATATAGGGGGCAGTATTATAGTAGCTATATTCTTGTATATAGGGGCAGTATTATAGTAGTTATATTCTTGTATATAGGAGCAGTATTATAGTAGTTATATTCTTGTATATTGGAGCAGTTATTATAGTAGTTATATTCTTGTATATAGGGGGCAGTATTATAGTAGTTATATTCTTGTATATAGCGGCAGTATTATAGTAGTTATATTCTTGTATATTGGAGCAGTTATTATAGTAGTTATATTCTTGTATATAGGGGCAGTATTATAGTAGTAATATTCTTGTATATAGGGAGCAGTATTATAGTAGTTATATTCTTGTATATAGGGGGCAGTATTATAGTAGTTATATTCTTGTATATAGGGGGCAGTATTATAGTAGTTATATTCTTGTATATAGGAGCAGTATTATAGTAGTTATATTCTTGTATATAGGAGCAGTATTATAGTAGTTATATTCTTGTATATAGGGGGCATTGTTATAGTAGATATATTCTTGTATATAGGGGCAGTATTATAGTAGTTATTTTCTTGTATATAGGGGCAGTATTATAGTAGTTATATTCTTGTATATAGGGGCAGTATTATAGTAGTTATATTCTTGTACATAGGGGGCAGTATTATAGTAGATATATTCTTGTATATAGGGGCAGTATTATAGTAGTTATATTCTTGTATATAGGGGCAGTATTATAGTAGTTATGTTCTTGTATATTGGGGCAGTATTATAGTAGTTATATTCTTGTATATAGGGGGCAGTATTATAGTAGTTATATTATTGTATACAGCGGACAGTATTATAGTAGTTATATTCTTGTATATAGGAGCAGTATTATAGTAGTTATATTCTTGTATATAGGGGCAGTATAATAGTAGTTATATTCTTGTATATAGGAGACAGTATTATAGTAGTTATATTCTTGTATATAGGGGCAGTATTATAGTAGTTATATTCTTGTATATAGGGCAGTATTATAGTAGTTATATTATTGTATATGGGGAGCAGTGTTATAGTAGTTATATTCTTGTATATAGGGGCAGTATTATAGTAGTTATATTCTTGTATGTAGGGGCAGTATTATAGTAATTATATTCTTGTATATAGGGGGCAGTATTATAGTAGTTATATTCTTGTACATAGGAGGCAGTATTATAGTAGTTATATTCTTGTATATAGGAGACAGTATTATAGTAGTTATATTCTTGTATATAGGGGCAGTATAATAGTAGTTATATTCTTGTATATAGGAGCAGTATTATTATAGTTATATTCTTGTATATAGGGGCAGTATTATAGTAATTCTATTCTTGTATATAGGGAGCAGTATTATAGTAGTTATATTCCTGTATATAGGAGCAGTATTATAGTAGTTATATTCTTGTGTATAAAAGCAGTATTATAGTGTTATATTCTTGTATATAGGGAGCAGTATTATAGTAGTTATATTCTTGTCTATAGGGGACAGTATTATAGTAGTTATATTCTTGTATATAGGGGACAGTATTATTATAGTTATATTCTTGTATATAGGGGCAGTATTATAGTAGTTATATTCTTGTATATAGGAGACAGTATTATAGTAGTTATATTCTTGTATATAGGGGCAGTATAATAGTAGTTATATTCTTGTATATAGGAGCAGTATTATTATAGTTATATTCTTGTATATAGGGGCAGTATTATAGTAATTCTATTCTTGTATATAGGGAGCAGTATTATAGTAGTTATATTCCTGTATATAGGAGCAGTATTATAGTAGTTATATTCTTGTATATAGGAACAGTATTATAATAGTTATATTCTTGTATATAGGAGCAGTATTATAGTAGTTATATTCCTGTATATAGGAGCAGTATTATAGTAGTTATATTCTTATATATAGGGAGCAGTATTATAGTAGTTATATTCTTGTATATAGGGTCAGTATTATATTAGTTATATTCTTGTATATAGGAGTAGTATAATAGTAGTTATATTCTTGTATATAGGGGCAGTATTATAGTAGTTATATTCTTGCATATAGGAGTAGTATAATAGTAGTTATATTCTTGTATATAGAGGCAGTATTATAGTAGTTATATTCTTGTATATAGGGGGCAGTATTATAGTAGTTATATTCTTGTATATAGGAGCAGTATTATAGTAGTTATATTCTTGTATATAGGAGCAGTATTATAGTAGTTATATTCTTGTATATAGGGGCAGTATTATATTAGTTATATTCTTGTATATAGGAGCAGTATTATAGTAGTTATATTCTTGTATATAGGAGCAGTATTATAGTAGTTATATTCTTGTATATAGGGAGTAGTATAATAGTAGTCATATTCTTGCATATAGTAGGCAGTATTATAGTAGTTATATTCTTGTATATAGGGGCAGTATTATATTAGTTATATTCTTGTATATAGGAGTAGTATAATAGTAGTTATATACTTGTATATAGGAGCAGGATTATAGTAGTTATATTCTTGTATATAAGGAGCAGGATTATAGTAGTTATATTCTTGTATATAAGGAGCAGTATTATAGTAGTTATAATCTTGTATATAGGGGCAGTATTATAGTAGTTATATTCTTGTATATAAGGAGCAGTATTATAGTAGTTATATTCTTGTATATTAGGGCAGTAATATAGTAGTTATATTCTTGTATATAGGAGGCGATTTTTATTAGTAAAAAACAAACAAATATAACATTTCATCAAAATTTCCAAAGCAAATGATAATCTTAACAGACCTCATACATGACGATGAAAAATAAACTAGAAAATAACTTTAACTTAACAAGAGTCCATTGCTGTTAAAAAGGAAGGAGGGAGAAAAACCAACAACAAGTTTGCATTATACAGAGAACTAGCATTATTCCATATATACATTCCTCCATAATGCGGTGTTTTTCTCATTTTTCCTAATTTCTAGGGATTTGATCCACCTTAGTTCTGACATGATCAGGTTCACGGCTGACATATGGTGAAATGGCTCGTTATAAATGGACATTCTGGTTCTTGTATGCCACTGGTAATATTTGACTACATTAATTATCAGATACAAGGTCCCCCGGTCAATGTTATTTACATTAGCTGGTACTCCATAAATAATTTCTGGGTATTTTAGAGACTGTAGTCTTGGGATTTTTAACTTGCAGGATATTTCTTGCCATATATTTTGTCCTCCCCAGCACTCGGTTATAAAATGCTCCATTGTCTCCTCCTGTTGACAACCCAAGGGACACTTCCGATCTGACACACTCAAATATTTTAGATTCCCTTTAACATAAAGTTTCCCATGCAGTGACAGCCATGCAATGTCAAAAAGTTTACCCGGGAGTCTCGCTCCATTGAGAAACCTCAGACTCTCCTGTAAGGTTGCAGTTGTGCAATCTTTAAGTGCCGGCTGTAAAGAAAAGAAAGTCCTACATACGGTGAAATATAGATCTCTCCTGGTCTTACTCTCAATATAGGACTTGTCTATTCCCCATCTCCTCAGACATCTAAGACCATAGTCCAGATACTGGGGAAGGAAGTCTCGTGTCAATCGCCCCCTTTTGAGACTGCCGCCCCGTATCCAAGACTCTGCAAAAGGCAATATCCAATCCCTGATACTGTTTACCCACAGGGCACTGTTATTTACGTTTAGGTTGCCAAAATTTGTATTAAGAAACAAGGAGTCAAAGAAAACCCTTGGATTCAACATACCCAACCCACCCTCTCTCCTCTGTAGGTAAGTAATCCCTCTTTTTACTGGGTTCAACCTGTTCCCCCAAAAAAAGTTGGAAGAAAAGGCTAAAGAGCCTAGCGGAGAAAGATTCTGGCAAAGGAAAAATGACAGAAACATACAAGAAGACTTCAACATTTTAACCCTCTCACTATAGGTCAGCCTCCAGTTTCTCCATCGCTGAACCTTGGCATTTCCGACTTCCAATTTCTGCTCCCAATTTAGTTTGGCATTATCATCCCTCCCAAATTTAATTCCCAGAATCTTAATATCGGTGGAGGCTTTCGCAAATTGTGGCAGATCAAAGTCTGGATCACTGTGCAATACCCAGAAAGCTTCACTCTTCTCAAGGTTGACCAGAGACCCAGAGGCCTCAGAGTAGCTTCTGATGGCTGCAGACAACATCTGCACCTCACTAGGCTCAGATATCACTACCGTCACATCATCCGCGTAGGCGACAACACTCAGGGGTGAGCAACGCGGGATCGGTACGCCTCGAAAATCACACTGCTGCAGTAACCGCAGAAATGGGTCTATGGCAAAAAAATACAGAAGTGGACTCAACGGGCAACCCTGTCTCACCCCCGCCTCAACCCCGAAAGTGTCGCCCTGCCAGCCATTGATCAAAGGAAAGCTCTCTGCCTCACAATACAAAGTTTTCAGCCAATCAATAAATTGTCCCGGAACACCGTACTTTAACAAAGTGGCCCATAGATAATCATGATCTACTCTGTCGAAGGCTTTAGCCTGGTCTAGAGCAACAACATATCTCCCACACCCAAGAGCTTTACATCTCTCAAACATTTCCCTGATGGAGATAACGGCCCCAGAGATGTTCCGCCCTTTTACTGTGCCGAACTGGGAGCCTGCCAACAGTGCTGGGGACAAACAGACCAATCGAGAAAACAGAATTTTTGCCAAAATCTTACTGTCAACATTCAAGAGGGCAATTGGCCTCCAGTTCTTGATGTCACCAGGGTCTTTACCCTTACACAGCAAAACCAACGAAGACACTCTCATGGAGGAAGGCATCAGGTGGTTTTCTAGGCAGCTTTTGTACACATTCACCAGAATTGGTGCTAAAAGGTTTTTACATTTCTTATAAAATTCGGCTGTTATACCGTCCGGACCTGGTGCCTTCTTTTGATGCAAGTTGTTGATGGCCTCAACAACTTCCTCCACTGTCAATTCTGCTGTCAAGGGTGAAAAATCCACATTAGCAGTATCAGGGCTTGGAGTTACCCTCAAAAATTGAGTCATTTTCTCTTTATCCAATATCTTTTTCTGAAACAAGACAGAATAGTAGGATTTCACCACACCCAGAATGCCCTCCTGAGATTCCTGAAGAACACCCTGGGAATCCACCACACCTGTGACCAACCTGTTTTTTACTTGGTCTTGGCAACTTTCAAATGGATCAGGCGTCCCTAAACGCCCATAATCCCTCTCCAGAAGCAGGGACGTGTATCTACTGTACTGATACTGCCTGATCTCAGATTTCAGCCAATCGATCTTTGCTCTGTCACCCTTATCCTCTGAACAAAGTGACTCTAGTTCTCTACGCAGCTTCAGATACTGGCTGTACTTACTCCTGCCTCTATTAATGGACAGTCTCTATAAGAGCGATGCAATGTCCTTCTTGACATCCTCCCACCAGTCAGCAGCACCATCATAAAAATCTACTCTCTCCAAATGACTTTGCAAAAGGGAGACAACACAACTCTGCACATGACTATCGTCCAAGAGACTAGAATTACGTTTCCATAGCCCTCTACCAATATCTGGCCGTTTAGTGGCTCCTAAGCAGAAACACAGCGCCATATGGTCTGAATAAGGGACCACTTTTTCCCTCATCCCAGTAACCATCTCTGTAGCGTTGACAAAAGCCAAATCGATCCTACTGTTCCTGTCAGCACAACAATATGTGAATTTTGGCTTCCTACCACCCTGTGTGAAGACATCACTCAAGCCTGCCTGTAAGATCATTTTATTTAGGACATTCGAGTCCCTGGTCACTGCTCTGCCAGAGGATCTGTCACCTGATGTCCTCGTGACATTGAAATCCCCAGCCATCACCACAGGAACAGAGGTAAAGACATATGGTTTCACATCATTAAAAAGCTGGACCCTGTCAGTCACTGTCTGTGGGCCATAGATATTAATGAGTCGGAGCCTTCTACCGTGGATTGTAACTTCCAGAACCAGACACCGTCCCATACACACCTCCGTTAACCTATGTACAGTCACATCATTGGTGTTAAACAGTATAGCGACCCCGGCATAAGGCTCCACAGCCAGTGACCAGAAAGAAGGACCGGACCTCCACTCTCTCTCTGCCTCACTAAGCCCTATTGTGGTTAAACGAGTCTCTTGCAAGAAGATGACATCTGCATCCAGATATCGGAGATGATCATAGACTGTAAACCTCGTCTTCCTCACTTTAATACTGTTTACATTGCTGGAAGCAACTTTTAAGGAAAACCCGGCCATCAGAGCACAACACAAAAAGAAAAGCAAATAAATGACCCCCATCATAATAACTAAAAATTGGGGTCACTCTGCCGACCACCTGTTTCCATATCTAACGGTCCTGGGGTTTCTACAGTGCAAGGTTTCTTTTTTATTGGGGGATGGTCCCCTGCGTCTTCTTCGTATTCACCATCTATTTTTAATAACTCTCCTTCAAAATCCCCATCTGACTCTGACAGGACACTGAATCTATTAGATACGACCATTACTTCTGCTCTGGTCCCTTTCTTTCTGTCTCTTCCTCCTCTCCCTCAGGCTTACGAGAGGACAGGTCTATTTTCCTCCTTTTATTCTGCATACCCTTCCTTTCCTCAGATGGTAATGCAGAAGAAGAGGCTCCCGGTGACTGGTCCCGAGGGACAACTTCCATGGTCTCCTGTGTACTGTCCGACTGCTGGTGTTCTGGACCTGGATGATCTGACTCCTGCTGGACCTCCTGTCTGGTCATTATTGACCCTGACATTAGAGCCTCCTCCTCTACAGCGTCCGTCTCAGTCATAAACTCCTCAACAGGAATCTGTTTACAGATATTGTGCCAGGCGTCAGGACAGTCCCTGTGCGGGTGACCTACCCTCCCACACAGATTACATCGGACATTCTGACAGTTGGCACTTAGATGGCCAACTTCACCGCACAGGTTACACTTTACCACGGTGCAGATGTTTGCCAGGTGACCGGTCTTACCACACTTGAAGCACTTTCTGGGTTGACCAGGATAAAAACAAACACCCTTTTCTCTCCCAATGAATAAGGAATTGGGTAAATGTAAAGTCACATTGTTATGCTGGCTCAGTTTTACCAGAACCCTCCAGTCCAGATACCATCAGCGTCTCTGTTCTTGGTCAGGTCAGACACCAGGTCACAGTGCCGCCTGAGCCAGACCACAATATCCTGGGGAGGAACAGCTTCATTCCAAAAGATGATGTTGACACCAACGGTATCTGGCTTGGACACTGGAATAAAACTAAATTTGTCCCAACCGGTTTTGTCCCTGAACTTGGAAAAATGTGCCCAGAATCTATCCAAGTCAGGCGTAAGCTTAAAGCTGACATCGTAGCCCTGTCTGTCTGGTAGATTTATTACTGCCAAGAAATTTGCTGGCACAAAACCCATCTGGTGACATAGAAGTTCTCGGACCACAAACCTCCTATCTGGAAGGTCTTCCTTGGCGCCCTTGTGCGTGAACCTCACCACATTCCTCCTTTTAAAGGCCTGGCCTGTATAGCTAGCGCCAGAGGTAAAAGATGGAGCGCCGCGGCTCCAGGCATTTCTGGGAGGAGGCTGGCGGGTCTCACTGTCCTGACTTATAGGGCGAGTGTCTGCTCTAGAGGGGTCTGTCACACCCTGTGTACTTACAATTAAAGGGGGGAAATCAAGCACATTATTCTGAACATCTTCCAGCCCATCAACCTCTATGTCATCATCAGATAAACCTACATCATACACAAGCCGTGCGTTCCCTCCAACCACCAACCCTTGAGGTACATTCCCACTCTCCCCAGTCTGTGCCCCAGCAATACAGCTCTGCTGTGTCAGCGCATCACCCTGACACATGGATGAACGTCCACTGTCCTGCGGTTGTGCTAAGCATCCTGGGACTTGTGGTGCCTGTGCTGGTATCCGACTTCCATGCCCCTGTTCAGACACAGCTGCAGATTTTTGCTGTTTTTCTTTCTTGTATATAGGGGCAGTATTATAGTAGTTATATTCTTCTATATAGGAGCAGAATTATAGTAGTTATATTCTTGTATATAGGAGCAATATTATAGTAGTTATATTCTTGTATATAGGAGGCAGTATTACAGTAGTTATATTCTTGTATATAGGAGTCAGTATTATAGTAGTTATATTCTTGTATATAGGGGGCAGTATTACAGTAGTTATAGTCTTGTATATAGGGGGAGTATTATAGTAGTTATATTCTTGTATATAGGGGTAGTATTATAGTAGTTATATTCTTGTATATAGGGAGCAGTATTATAGTAGTTATATTCTTGCATATAGTAGGCAGTATTATAGTAGTTATATTCTTGAATATAGGGGGCAGTATTATAGTAGTTATATTCTTGTATATAAGGGGCAGTATTATCATAGTTATATTCTTGTATATAGGGGCAGTATTATCGTAGTTATATTCTTGTATATAGGGGCAGTATTATAATAGTTATATTCTTGTATATAGGGGCAGTATTATAGTGGTTATATTCTTGTATATAGGGAGCAGTATTATAGTAGTTATATTCTTGTATATAGGAGCAGTATTATAGTAGTTATATTCTTGTATATAGGGGCAGTATTATAGTGGTTATATTCTTGTATATAGTAGCAGTATTATAGTAGTTATATTCTTGTATATAGGAGCAGTATTATAGTAGTTATATTCTTGTATATAGGGGGCAGTATTATAGTAGTTATATTCTTGTATATAGGGAGGCAGTATTATAGTAGTTATATTCTTGTATATAGGGGGCAGTATTATAGTAGTTATATTCTTGTATATAGGGGACAGTATTATAGTAGTAATATTCTTGTATATACTGGCAGTATTATAGTAGTTATATTCTTGTATATAGGGGGCAGTATTATAGTAGTTATATTCTTGTCCATAGGAGAGGATAGACGTGTGCTTGTGAGCTCCCTGTTAGGACTATGCATGGCTTCTGACCCAGGTGGAGGGGAGGGGTCCTGGGCTGATGATCCTGGGAAAGCCCAGAGTCTGGAGTTTGGCCTGCAGCATGGAGATGGTGGAGGTGATGATCTGGAAATGGTGGCTGGTGAGTCAACTGAATCTCATGATGTTGGTGAATTGTGCACAAAAATGACAAAGAAAAATATCTTTAAAATGGAAATGCAAGTTCGCAAATTGAGAACTGAAATTAACCAAGAGACTGATCCAAAGGCAAAGCTGATGAAATGTGAGTGTCTGGATGTTTGCACACGTGAGCTGGTGATATTGAAGGAGAGATTGCAGAAAGAATCATGCACAGTGCCCAAAATAAAGAACCGGGCAATTGAGAACAAAAGGGAGACCAGAGCCCAAACTGTGAAGAGAAAAAATATCATTGCAAAAAAAGACACTGACTATAAGACTGTGTATAATATTGTGGAGCAGGGAAACCCTGGAAGATATGAGTGTGCAGTGGCTGGAGGATCACATCTCTCATCATGTGTGGGGTCTGTGCAATCAGCCAACACAAATGCTGCTAAAGCTGCAGAGAAATGTGTGCCAGCTGACGAGGGGTTAACTGCAGTAGACTCTATGTGCAGTACTGATGAAGTGAATGCGAGTGGCACTCCTGGGAGTGAGCAAGAAAGTGCCGCATATACTGACATTGTAAGTGAGACCTCGCTCAGCGCAGTGATTGACAGTCTGATATCTGATGAACCAGCGGCACAGGCTGAGGCGGACATTGCAGACCCTGTTCTGGAGGTTCAGCCGTCCGCAGTGTCAGTGAATGGAGTGCAGGTTACACAGCGATCAGGAGCAGACACAGGAGGATCTGCAGTACAATCAGCTGAGGAGAGGTCCAGTCCTGACCCACCTGCTGACAGACCTCAGTACAGGAGACTGTTCTCCAGCGTCACAAGACCGACTAACCCCCCACCTCAGAGGAGGAACGCGGTCAGAATCAGGTACTCAGGACCAGAGGAAAACCTCCCCTCCAGACTCTACATTGGGAACGTTTTGTTGAAGGAGTTTATGAAGTTTAAAGCTTCTGAGGTGTTCGCTCTGATCCACGTTCCCTCCAGCAGGAATTATGACATCAGTTTCAAGCTGCAATATAGTCTAGATTTATTCTGGAGTATTTATAATGATATAAAGGAGCACGCGATGTGGGAGCATCTACATGTCATCCAGCTGACAAAACCCCAGGTAGTCACCGCCACCGTCCTGTTCCAGTCTGAGGTGGTGGCTCTGGCAGATTTGCAGCACTGGTTGAGCAGATATTGTGAGGTGAAGAGACTGCCAACAAAGATCTATGATGAGGAGGAGATCTGGAATGGAGGATATTCTGTCAAGATCCAGCTGGTTCAGGAGAATGGAGTGACCAGACATCTGCCGCACTCCTTCTACCTGGGCTCGGAGAGAGGCATATGTTACTACCCTGGTCAACCGCGACTGTGCCATAGATGTGGGGGCAGACACCTGGCATTCAACTGTTCCCGTATTAAGTGCTCACTATGTGGTCAGTTTGGGCATGTGAAGGACGATTGTACAGGACCTGTCATCTGTAACCTGTGCTTAGGACCTGGACATACATTCCGGGAGTGTCCGCATGCAGAACATAATAAGGAGGAGACCTTTAAAGAAGCCATGGAGGAAGAGCAGGAGGATGTCTCCATATGTGTAGATATGACCACAGAACCTGGAAGTCCCAACGATGATGTGAACCAAAGTACCAGAGATCGTGCTCCAGAGACGAATGTCCCATCTGTGGATGCTGCACAAGTGTCACCAGCCACTGACAATAGAGGTCATGCTAAAAGTAAAATATCCAGTCACTCTGTCACCAAACATCTGCCCGACACCAGTAAGGAACCAGCTGATCCAGCCGCAGCGACAAGTAAAATACCAGCTGGGCCAGCCGCAGCAACCAGTAAAAAACCAGCTGATCCAGCCGCAGCGACCAGTATCGATGAGGAGGGATTTCAGACGGTTAAAAGGAGAAGTAAAACAGATGATTCTTCTAGGAAAAAAATCACTGCTGCAAAGAAATCACCGGAGTCTCCAGTGCTGGCGATAACTGGGGGACGTTACTGTGCGCTGGGAGAAGATGACCAGGAAGAAGAAGCAGAGATGGAGCAAGTCTCCTCACACATCCCAGACAATGAACCTCAGGATGAAGATGCTGACCCCCCAATGTCCACCAAAAGATGGGGTGTTACTGGACATAGTAGTGGAAGAAGGAAAAAAAGTAGGAAAGACATGTAACCAATATGAGGCAGAAAATCACCTCTATTAATGTGAACAGTGTGAAGAATAGGAGCAGGCGGCAGGCGATATTCCAGCGTCTGTCTGACGACAAAACCAATGTCATCTTTATACAAGAGACTTATCTACAGAGTAATGTCCCTGCTGTGTCCCTGCAGTCACCACATCTAGTGGGACAGTGAAACTCTCAGCTGCTGTATGGAGACTTCTAGCCCGAACTCCGTTTATATAATAGAGGTTTACTATATGCCATAAATGTGGTGACCGTGTACCATCTGTGGTGTGCGCGATGCTGCCCGGTCACCAATAAATAAAGAAGAACTCTCCTGTAATACTGTCTAGAATAATATCATGAAAAATAGTTGAAACAATCTATACTGGAGCAATATTCATATATTATGGTTTGTTTAATGATTGTGATGTTATTAAGAGACAAATGTTTATTTTCTTTATCTGTTATGAGTGTATTGCAAAGGTATTGTAATAATTTGTTGCAAGTTTTCAAATAAAAAATATAATTATAGTAGTAATATTCTTGTATATAGGGGGCAGTATTATAGTAGTTATATTCTTGTATATAGGGAGCAGTATTATAGTAGTTATATTCTTGTATATAGGGAGCAGTATTATAGTAGTTATATTCTTCTATATAGGGGCAGTATTATAGTAGTTATATTCTTGTATATAGGAGCAGTATTATAGTAGTTATATACTTGTATATAGGGGGCAGTATTATCGCAGTTATAGTCTTGTATATAGGGGGCAGTATTAGGGCATGGCCAGACGTAGCGGATTTGCTCTGGAATTCCGCTGCGGACACTGCGCAGCGGAAATCCGCAGCGGACCCATTTCTCCATTGCCTTCCACAGCTTTTAGTAGGGTTCGTTTGCACGTTGCGGACAATTCCGCTGCGGAGCATAGGCTGCGGTGCGGAATTTGGTGTCCGCAGCATACAATGGTTGTTGCTGACATGTGGCGGACTGGTTGCGGACTCATTGCGGAATTTCTCCATTGACTTCAATGGAGATTCAAAATTCCGCAATGAAGTCCGCAGATGTAATGTAGATGTTATGTGTGCTGCGGAGCGTATTGTTTTTTTAACATTACATTTCTTCATTCTGGCTGGACCTATGTATTTCTAGATCTACAGCCAGACTGAGGAAGTCAATGGGGCTCCTGTAATTATGGGAGCGTTGCTAGGCGACGTCAGTAAATAGTCACTGTCCAGGGTGCTGAAAGAGTTAAGCGATCGGCAGTAACTTTTTCTGCACCCTAGACAGTGACTACCGATCACAATATACATCAACCTCTAAAAAAAATAGAAGTTCATACTTACCGAGAACTCCCTGCTTCTTCCTCCAGTCCGGTTTCCCAGGATGACGTTTCACTCTAAGTGATGGCTGCAGCCAATCACAGGCCAATCACAGGCCAATCACAAGCTGCAGCGGTCACATGGACTGCCGCGTCATCCAGGGAGGTCGGGCTGGATGCCGAAAGAGGGATGCGTCACCAAGACAACGGCCGGTAAGTGTGACATTCTTTTACTTTCACTAGGGAAAGTGCTGTCCCTTCTCTCTATCCTGCACTGATAGAGAGAAGGGAAGTACTTTCACCTCAATACGCAACGGCCAGTCCGCATCAATTTAATGCCCATTTTGGGCAGATTCGCAACAGAATCTGCAACGCGCGATTCTGTGCGGAATGGATGCGGACAGTTGCGGAAGAATTCTGCCACGTCTGGGCATGCCCTTATAGTAGTTATATTCTTGTATATAGGAGGCAGTATTATAGTAGTTATATTCCTGTATATAGTAGCAGTATTATAGTAGTTATAGTCTTGTATATAGAAGCAGTATTATGGTAGTTATATTCTTGTATATATGGGGCAGTATTATAGTAGTTATATTCTTGTATATAGGAGCAGTATTATAGTAGTTATATTCTTGTATATAGGAGCAGTATTATAGTAGTTATATTCTTGTATATAGGGGCAGTATTATGGTAGTTATATTCTTGTATATAGGAGCAGTATTATAGTAGTTATATTCCTGTATATAGTAGCAGTATTATAGTAGTTATATTCTTGTATATAGGAGGCAGTATTATAGTAGTTATATTCTTGTATATAGGGACAGTATTATAATAGTTATATTCTTGTATATAGGAGCAGTATTATAGTAGTTATATTCTTGTATATAGGAGGCAGTATTAGAGTAATTATATTCTTGTATATAGGGGCAGTATTATAGTAGTTATATTCTTGTATATAGGAGCAGTATTATTGTAGTTATATTCTTGTATATAGGAGCAGTATTAGAGTAATTATATTCTTGTATATAGGGGGTAGTATTATAGTAGTTATATTCTTGTATATAGGGGCAGTATTGTAGTAGTTATAGTCTTGTATATAGAAGCAGTATTATGGTAGTTATATTCTTGTATATAGGAGCAGTATTATAGTAGTTATATTCTTGTATATAGGAGCAGTATTATAGTAGTTATATTCTTGTATATAGGAGCAGTATTATAGTAGTTATATTCTTGTATATAGGAGCAGTATTATTGTAGTTATATTCTTGTATATAGGAGCAGTATTAGAGTAATTATATTCTTGTATATAGGGGGTAGTATTATAGTAGTTATATTCTTGTATATAGGGGCAGTATTGTAGTAGTTATAGTCTTGTATATAGAAGCAGTATTATGGTAGTTATATTCTTGTATATAGTAGCAATATTATAGTAGTTATATTCTTGTATATAGGAGCAGTATTATAGTAGTTATATTCTTATATATAGGAGCAGTATTATAGTAGTTATATTCTTGTATATAGGAGCAGTTATATTCCTGTATATAGGGGCAGTATTATAGTAGTTATATTCTTGTATATAGGGGGCAGTAGTATAGTAATTATATTCTTGTATATAGGAGCAGTATTATAGTAGTTATATTCTTGTATATAGGAGGCAGTATTATAGTAGTTATATTCTTGTATATAGGGGCAGTATTAAAATAGTTATATTCTTGTATATAGGGGGCAGTATTATAGTAGTTATATTCTTGTATATAGGGGGCAGTGTTATAGTAGTTATATTCTTGTATATAGGAGCAGTATTATAGTAGTTATATTCTTGTATATAGGAGGCAGTATTATAGTAGTTATATTCTTGTATATAGAGGCAGTATTATAGTAGTTATATTCTTGTATATAGGGGCAGTATTATAGTAGTTATATTCCTGTATATAGGAGGCAGTATTGGAGTAATTATATTCTTGTATATAGGGGGCTGTATTATAGTAGTTATATTCTTGTATATAGGGGGTAGTATTATAGTGGTTATATTCTTGTATATAGGGGGTAGTATTATAGTGGTTATATTCTTGTATATAGGGGAAGTATTATATTAGTTATATTCTTGTATATAGGGGGCAGTATTATAGTAGTTATGTTCTTGTATATAGGAGCAGTATTATAGTAGTTATATCCTTGTATATAGGAGCAGTATTATAGTAGTTATATTCTTGTATATAGGAGCAGTATTATAGTAGTTATATTCTTGTATATAGGGGCAGTATTATAGTAGTTATATTCTTGTATATAGGGGCAGTATTATAGTAGTTATATTCTTGTATATAGGAGCAGTATTAGAGTAATTTTATTCTTGTATATAGGGGGTAGTATTATAGTAGTTATATTCTTGTATATAGGGGCAGTATTATAGTAGATATATTCTTGTATATAGGAGCAGTATTATAGTAGATATATTCTTGTATATAGGAGGCAGTATTATAGTAGTTATATTCTTGTATATAGGAGCAGTATTATAGTAGTTATATTATTGTATATAGGGGTCAGTATTATAGTAGTTATATTCTTGTATATAGGGAGCAGTATTATAGTAGTTATATTCTTGTGTATAGGGGCAGTATTATAGTAGTTATATTCTTGTATATAGGAGCAGTATTATAGTAGATATATTCTTGTATATAGGAGGCAGTATTATAGTAGTTATATTCTTGTATATAGGGGCAGTATTATAGTAGTTATATTCTTGTATATAGGGGGCAGTATTATAATAGTTATATTCTTGTATATAGGAGCAGTATTATAGTAGTTATATTCTTGCATATAGGAGCAGTATTATAGTCGTTATATTCTTGTATACATAAGAGGCAGCTATTACATGACCAATATTTTTGATTATAGTGGGCAGTAATTGTATCCTGTATCATTTATGTTAACCTCAGCCGTCCTGTGGGATCTGCAGCTTTGGTTTCCACCGTTGATGCGGTTTTTTACTTTTCTTTTCCCTGGCTTACCTCTGCACTGTGTTGTATAACTGTAGCTGAATTGTAAGCTTTGTTTCTTTTTCCAGAGGTCCATTTAATAAGATTACTAATTGGTGATTTGCCATTATTGCTGTTCTACTTACTTGAAATGATATTGTTGCAGTTTTTCTTGGCAGGAGAGCTGAGACTATGGGTAAAACCTATAAAAATGCCTGGACTATCTCCAATCCTCCGTGCTGCCTCTGTGGCTTGTGAATAACCTGGGCAGCTCCATATTAAACATTTGGATGATCAAACACTATAAGTGCATATTGCAACATGAACAGAGGTAGCAGAGCTGAACTTATTACTTCATTTTTACCGTAATGCAGTAGAGTAGAAATGTATAATTTGATTATTTAATAAGATAAATAATAACAACAATAACACTATTAGATAATTTTATATATCGCCCATATGGGCATTCTGGGTTAAAGAGGGCACCATTCCTAAGGGTGGCTTTGCATGCCACCATAATGTGTACGATTCTGCAATGCTTCACAATATCATCCAACCGCAAAGAAGGCGCGCGACTAGATTTTACGTGTAGCGGTTATTTGATTTTGTGAACCAAAATACATTGCGGTCACATGACTCAGTAGGAGAAATTATAGGCAGGTTTTAATATGTAGCTTCGATTTTATGAACTTACATTTAACATTTTAAGCACGCCAAACGATTTGTGATTCTGATTTCAACTATTCAAACCATTCGCATGGGAATATTTGCACGTTGAGACGCTCGAAAGCGACAATCACAATTACCTGAATTGTTTGCATTATTGCAGCGTGTAAATCCTCCCTTATTTATGGTGTTTATCCTCCTAGGAAAGCGTTGACTGTAAATATAGACTTGCCTGCTCTGGTTCATTCTGTATATATTTTTTCATGTTTTGTGCTGTCTATAAGAAAAACTCTATTTATTTTTTTGACCTTATTGAAACAAAATGTAATTATTTCATATTATTAAATATATTTTTTTATTATTATTGTTTATTTTTATCTTTAGATTTATTATTATTTTAGCATTTGAAGTATTGTTATTTATTATTATTTTATCTATTGTTAATATATTATTTGTTGTTGTTGTTATTATTATTATTATTATATTTCTCCTTTTTTATTTATTTTTAAAGAATTTGAATTATAAATGTGGATTCAAAGAGTAGTAACATTTCCTCAATAACTTTTACAATGTTTCACTGATCATCTTATTTGGCAGTCTCTAATATTTTAGGGGACACTTTGGCATATGAACCTAACCCTTACTTTACTCAGTAATTTATTATCTAATAAAGTAACCAGATGATATGATCTTATATTATTTTTTTTGTTACATTTTTTCTCTAATTTATTTTTTATTTGTCTTTCTCCTTTTTCTACACCGATTATATTGCATGCTGACCTAAACTGCACAATATATTTGGATTTGGCTATCTAGGTCTATTGGTGGTTCATGTAGAGGCACAAACTACCAATAGAGGGCGCTAAATAAGGAAGATACTAGGGTATGGCTAGTCTAGAATCCTCTCCTATATGGCCTGTATACACATATCAATCACAAGGGTCCTGTATGATTGGTATAAGAGTGCTATGTGGGATCTGTATAAGTACTTTAAGGGGACTATATGTGTTCTGTATGTGTTTACTATGAGTACACTTTATGTTTACTGTATGCATGGCTTGTGGGTACTGGTGTGTGTGTGTGTGTGTGTGTGTGTGTGTGTGTGTGTGTGTGTGTGTGTGTGTGTGTTGAATGTTTTCTTGTAACATATGTGTATTGTGTGTTCTGCTGTATGTGTAACATATGTGTATTGTGTGTGCTGTATGTGTAATATATGTGTATTGTGTGTGCTGTATGTGTGTTGTATGTGTAATGTATGTGTGTTGTATGTGTAATATATGTGTAATGTGTGTGTGTAATATGTGTGTGTGTGTGTGTGTGTGTGTGTGTGTGTGTGTGTGTAATATATGTGTAATGTGTGTGTGTGTGTGTGTGTGTGTAATATATGTGTAGTGTATGTGTGTGTGTGTGTGTGCTGTATGTGTGTTGTATGTGTAATGTATATGTGTTGTATGTGTTGCTGTATGGAGACATAGTAGGACTTGGGGTAGGGTGCAATGCAGGCTAGTGCCAGTCTGGGTTGGTGCGGTATAATTGCATTTTTAGTTGCACAGAATCTCAGGACACATCCGCTCCCTCCTCACTGACAATGTGTTATTCTTGCACACACCTAATGCTTTGTCCGTCATGTTGTGTAACGTGCTTAGTGTAAACACTCCCCTCCCCCGCTGCAGACAGGGATGTGTTGTGAGTTCTTGTGTTCACTCATAACACAACCTCATTGTAATGTCAACAGACTCCACCATGTCCACTCTGCTCAGCTGTTTACTACACAGAGGCGCTCGTCCTATCGTCACCCAGGGGACGTGACCTGACAATGTCACTCACCCAAGGGTGCAAACCCTCTGCACTCACTGCCATCCCTCACTGTATTGTGTAAGCGATGACTCTCAGAGGGGAGAAAATGCAGCACCTACAGAATAAAGGGTGAGTGTAAGGTCCTGACTCTGCCGTGACCTTCATTGCAGAAATACTAACACCCAAAAATTGGGACAAATGAATAGATTTGCATCAATATAATGTTCTTTCGGTTCCTATGTCAGAGTTCTAGCCAGGCTTCCCTTCACTTGGGGCAAACGATCTAGTTTGCTGCCCTCTATTTACCTACCCCGGCCAAGGCGTAGCGGTTGTTGGCACCACCCCCTCGGTACCCAGCGCCCACAGCAGATGCCCTGCCAGGCTCCGCCCAGTTACACCCCTGCCTAAATACATATTAGCACACACCCTATATATAGTTATTACTATGACACAACAAGTTTGTAGATTCAGCTGAAGTTGGGAGGTATGCAAGGTCAGGAACATCAGATTTCTTTAAGATGTCGGCTTTCCTCGTGGCAAAGACATATGGCAGAATGCATCATAGGTGCAACTACTGGTCTCCTATATAATGGTGATCATCATAGGCTCAGGCTAGAAAGGAAGGAGGTCTCAGGCATAGCTTGGATTATCGGCCCTACAGAATCTACACCTGTGCCCCCCCCCCACATCTTGCCATAAATGATGATGTCACTCTGTATATAGGGTCTGCAAATATAAGTAATATGGAAAGGAAAATTCTAAATGTATAATAACATCTACGCTGCCTTTCCTCCTGGAGGGCACTTGTCTTCATGGAAAATATTCATTGCACACCTGTTTATACCAATAAAGTAATCTGAAAATGAATGTTATAACCATTTACCTATATAATAAAAAGTCAAGGATCCTACAAACCTTTACATTATCCAGTACCACCAATGGGCCGTTAACTCCACTCACTGTCCGGTAGCCTGTGGAAAAAAAGAATCATAATAGTAATTAAAAAGAAACAAAAACATAAAGAATAGCAATGCATTAAAATGTCTTATGATGTGAAATACCATATTGATATTGTTATTATTTTTTATGCATTTTATTTGTATTTATTTTGTATGCATATTTTAATTTTTTATTATGTTTTATTATATTATGTTATAGTTCTAACTTTTTATTATATTTTATTCGATTATTTTTTTATATGTTTCATTCTTTTTTTTTTTTATTTACTCATACTAATTGTTTAAAAACGTATCAATCCCCAAATATAAATATTTTTTTGTTATTTTGTAACATAATCCAACTCAGAATGGTAAGAACATTATAAGTCACTAAATTACATATATTTTTTTTTAATATATTAATATTTGTAGGATTTTTTTTCTAGGATTTCCTACTTTTATGGGGTATTAATTAATTTAAAAAATAAAATAAAAAGAAAGTTGTGTGTGTGTGTGTGTGTGTGTGTGTGTGTGTGTATTATTACTGGCTCAGTAGATTAGGTTTGTTAATTTATTTTCCTACAAATTCTTATTATTATTTATTCTTATTATGTATCTAATATATACAATAATGTCCTTATTTTTTTTTTATTATTATTATTATTATTATTATTATTATTATTACTATTATTATTATTTTATACTTTACTATTGTTTTATATTATTTTGCCTTCCAAACAAAATGAAAAATCTGCCATAAAGTGTTTTGCTTTGCAACATTTGTCTTTTCGATACCTGTTACAACGTTACATGGTGTAAAAAATTTACATTTCTACGACTGAAAGATAAAAGAAAAAAAAAAAAAACAAACAAAATGAACAAATCATTTTGTCGATTGTACAAAATTCCCAGGCAATTCTCAAAGATATCAAAAGAGGGAATTTCAGTAATTAATGGGTTGGATCTCGCAATATAAAATTGAACTAAACAAAAAAAACAACAAATAATAATAAGTCTGCTTCATTCCTAGGAAAAACAGGAGTGTGTGGGTGGGCTGTGTTTTGAAGGAAGGTAAAGTAAAAAGCTGTTGTGAGTGATTGCCAGTTCTGTAAAGAAAAAAAAAAGTCTTTCAACCTGACCCCAATGCACACACCCACCCAAATTTCACAGTTCTTGTCACATATAATCACCATTAGCCGGGAGAATAATGCCTTATTAATGCACGTCTGGGCGGGCAAAGGGGAATCTTAGTGTACTGACAAAAGAGTCACTCTCAGCCATGACAGATATCTATCTATCTATCTATCTATCTATCTATCTATCTCATATCTATCTATCTCATATCTATCTATCTCATATCTATCTATCTCATATCTATCTATCTCATATCTATCTATCTCATATCTATCTATCTCATATCTATCTATCTCATATCTATCTATCTCATATCTATCTATCTCATATCTATCTATCTCATATCTATCTATCTCATATCTATCTATCTCATATCTATCTATCTCATATCTATCTATCTCATATCTATCTATCTCATATCTATCTATCTCATATCTATCTATCTCATATCTATCTATCTATCTATCTATCTATCTATCTATCTATCTCATATCTATCTATCTCATATCTATCTATCTCATATCTATCTATCTATCTATCTATCTATCTATCTATCTATCTATCTATCTATCTATCTATCTATCTATCATCATCAGCTATTTCTTCCATCACATAGAGTTGGGAATCAGTCCACCTAATTTCACTTCTGATTTTTTAACTCATTTGTGAACCAACCCAAGTTTGTGGTTCACTTTTAGGGAATCAAAGCGGAAACGTGATTAGCCAAGTGGATCTTTCCGTATCAAATAGACATTAACCAGTTGTAGTAAGCGCTCACTATGACCCCATGACGAGGCCCGGTACTCAGTCAATTGTACTAGTCCCATGGTTACCTGTAGTAGGATGTGCTACCTATATACCTATGTAATATGTTCATGTTCTGTCAAGTGGTTATTTGATCTATGGGATCACCAGCGTCCATCCATTAATTTTAGTGTGTGTCATGTATGTGCCCCCACCAGGCATTATCAGCTGATCACAGAGGGTCCAATCAGTGTGATCTGAGTGATCGTCTGGTCTCCGGTATCGGTTATTACACAAGGTCTTTATAATATGACTGTGTTTACTATTACTACTGTTTTAATAACATTATGCTTGTTAGGATAAGTTAGAACTTAATAGGGTTAATTTAACAGATGGGAGAATATTAAGGCATTAAAATACGATCACAATTAATAAACCAAGCGCCTTTTAGCCATGTACAGTCAGCAAATAAACTTTAAGTGAGTTTCAGACGGTCCCTGGAAGTTGGTAGCTTTTCCGCTCTCTCATTTGCCCTTTGCACTAGAACCATTGTGAAATGTGTCAGTCTGGAACGGTGTTGACAAGCCAACCGGCCTATCCCGGGCCAGCAGCCCCTGTGAAAAGCCCTGCAGGGAATCTCATGCTATGCCACTAATTAAGACTAGAGCTCAGGGTTCCCATACACACCTGCACAGTCATGTGAGCGAGAAGAAGAAAGACCTATAGAAAGGCCGGACCTGACCAAGCGTGAAGAGAGACAAGACTGAAACAAATGGAGGGGTGGGCCTGGGGGGGGGGAGACACAACGAGGTCTCATGAAGATAGACACAACCGCTGATACTTCATTGGGCTTTTCACTTGCAGGAAAAGATTAATTTGCAAGTGTTAATTTGCTTCTTTTGTTGCTGTCCCATTTGTGTGGCCTTTGTTTCGGCCTTTCTCGGATGAAATACAGGAGGACACTTTTTTATAGTTCTAATGGCATCACCTACATGTGCCAAAAATGTCTGCGGCAGCGTGGTCTAAAAACTCTCCGACATTGTCCCTTGTTCCCCAATGAGGAGACATAGGGATAGACCAAAATAACTCCACAAAAAGTCTCATGAAGTCACAAATACACTGCACAGTTAAAGGGAAACACTCACCAAGTCCAAGCCCTCTACATGAAGGTCCATGGGCAATCTTAAGGGAGGGTTCCTAGTACCCGGGCGCTGATCTCTGATCAGTTCTGGAGAAAACATTAAAGGGGTTATCCCACTAAGGTAAGTTATGACTTATCGCTCGGATACTGACTCCCACCATCCTTAGTATGATGGGGCCGCAGTGCTAGTTAAGCATTGTGGCTCCTACACAGCCAAGCTCCTAGCCACTGGCTGTGCAGGGAACTACAACACAACCCACTAAACTGTAGAGATGGTGGCCGGGAGCATCGCTATACAGGAGTAATGCCGGAGGGACCACTTTCTCCTTATTCTTCAGGTCAGTCCGCGTCCCAGAGGTTGAACCTTCATCTTTCATAATGTTATAGCGTCTTCGCGATATGCCAGAACATTATATGATGGGAATACCCGTTTTAGTTATATACATACGAGGGTGTGTCCTAAATTATCCACACTCCGGTTATATTGAAATCTCTGTGGGCCGCACCGTCTTATCAGCGCTTTTTCGTACAAGGTCGCAGTCTCCCCAGTCACTGCTGTGCAGGTTCGTACATGTTACGTCTGTGTTTGTGACTGCGCTGCGAGAAACAATGGCGGCCCCACTTGTGATTTGCAGGAAAGAAGAGCAGCGTGCAGTCAATGGTTGATCATCATTAGGGCGTTTTGGGTGGCCGCCCGGGGCCTGAGGCGAATCGCGACAAAACTATACTGTGTATGTCCTGCAAAAGGAACTTAAGAGATAAGGTCACATGACCGCAGGTCCTAGAACAGCAGTAAGACTCCAGAGAGAAGACCATGAGGTGAGATGCTAGTTAAGTATAAGGGGATGGATTTGTTTAAGGGGTCTGTTTTTAGGGGGTCTGGTCTGTGGTCTGTATTTAGAGGGTCTGTATTAGTTTAAGGGGTCTGGGGGTCTGTATTTAGGGCTTCTGGTCTGGGGTCTGTATTTAGGGGTCTGGTCTTGGTCTGTATTAGTTTATGAGGTCTGTATTTAGAGGTCCTGGTCTGGGAGCTGTATTAGTTTAAGGGTCTTTATTTAGGGGTCTGTGTTTAGGGGTCTGGTCTCTGTATTAGTTTAGGTGGTCTGGGGTCTGTAGTACTTAAGACAGTCAGGTCTAGGGTCATTACTAGTGTAGGCAGGTCAGGTTTGGGAGTCTGTATTTAGGAGTCTGGTCTGGGGTCTGTATTTAGGGTGCTTGTTCTTCGGTCTGCATTTGTTTAGCGGGGTCTGGTCTGGGAACTGTAATAGTTTAGAAGGTCTGGGGTCCTTATGTATTCCAGTATCTGGCCTGGGGTCCAAATTTATTAGTCTGAGTAAAAGTGGTTGTCCGGGCACATCAATAGGTCATCGGTATAAAAAAAAACGGTCCGTGCCCAGATAACCCCTTTAATGTATGGGCCTGGGCCTTGGTGTCTGAATTTTTGTGTTTCTATAGAGGCTGGAAATGGCTGCAGAAGCGAGGGGCAAATATTTCTCATCAGGAAACTCTGAATTCATTAGGAGAAGTCGCCATAGTGGTCTGTGTCAGATGGAGAAGAAAGGAGAACGACTCCCATCAGAGAAGACATCACCTGTGAGTCACTGGATCTATAGAGGATCTGTCACCTCTCCTGACATGTCTTTTGTAGGAAATCCTTGTATTCCACATAAAGTTTTTGTGTACCCAGGACTAATAGACAAATGCATGTTACCAGTCCCATTGTCAGGAGGATGTGTCCCTACACAGTGTGATACTGTCAGTGATGGTTGGAGACTGTCAGTATGTAGAAACCCAGCCCTTTCACAAGAGGAATCGTAACACCCACTTGTCAATGTTCGCACAGAAAGGCGGTATTCACTATAGACATGTGTGAGCGGCGGTGGAGAAAGGGAACCCAAGTTTGGGGAACTGCCCAGGACCTATGGTCTACTTAATCCGTCACTGCTTGGAGTGATTTTTTTTGTGTGGTCTGAGGGTGCATCTGGTGTTGATATTTATCGAAGACTTTATGCACAGTATGGAGAAAGTGTTTTGTCTCCAAGAAGTATGTATGAATGGATCGAGAAGGTCAAGGAAGGTCGCACAAGTGTCAGCCATGAAGAAGGAGCCGGACGTCCGTCCACGTCTGATGACAACATTGGGCGTGCACATGAACTGATCCTATTGGATAGACTATCACCTGTTTGGTCCCATGAAAGAAGCCCCACGAGGATGAAGATTCATGTCTCTTGAAGAGGTGAAAACAGCTGTGCGTTTGTGGCTCGCAGCTCAGCCTAAAAAAAATTTTCATGTGGGAATACAAGAGCTTGTTGACATATGGACAAAGTGTATCGAAAAGCCGGGAGATCATGCCGAAAAATGATGTATTTGTCATTTCTGAAATTTGAGTAAAATAAACTCTACAGCCAGAGTGCGGTTCATTTTTTATTCACCCTCATATATTTCGTGTTATCTACCAAAGAACTCTAGACCTCCAGTGATATTAGATCTTAAAGGGGTTTTCCATAGAGAGAAAATTGATGGCCTATTCTCAGGATAGGCCATCAAAATCTGCTCAGTGGCGGTCCGAATCTCGGCTGCCCTGGCCCCACCGTCCAGCAGTTTTGTGGATGGGAGAAGGCTGTAATACTGTGATCCGCCGCTATAAGTGTGTTGGCGTTTGACAGTAATGTGCAGTGTGAGTGATGAAGCAGAGCTCGCTAAGCACAGAGGCCTCTTCAAAACAGCTTATTGGTAGGGATACCAAGCGTCCGGACCCCCACTGATCAAATGGATTAAATATTGGTATATTTTAATAGTTCAGACTTTTACACACGTGGCAATATCAAATATTTATTTTTATACAGTTTCAATCTTTTATGTGAAAAACATTTTTTTATTTTTATTCTTTTAAAATATTTAATTAAACTTTTTTTTTTTGTCTTCCTATTGGATTTTACCAACGATCGCTGGATCGCTCATGCAATACACTGCTATACTTATGTATTGCAGCGTATTGCCTTCCTCTGTGCTCTACTATTCAGTTTTATATACATGAAGCATATTAAGGCTGTATTCACACGACAGTGAAAATAATCAGCTGTTAAAAACGAATCAACCGTCAGTCTTTTCATGGCCGTTTTGCATCAATGTGTCTATAGAAATTCATACATTTCCCGACCATTTTAACAGCCGTTTTTCATCCGCTGTTTGAAAAAAATGTCATTTGTCAGGGTTTTTGTGTCCCAACCCCCTGAAAACACCACAGTGCCCTTGTAGATAGTGCCCACACATTGCCCACTGTAGATAGTGCCCACATATAAAGTGCTAGTGCCCACATAGTGCCACAATGCCCATGTAGGTATTGCCACGCACAGTGCCCATGTAGATAGCGACACAGTGTCCGCTATATAGTGCCCACATAGTGCCACGAGCGCTGCACCCTCTTCAACACAGCTGAGGATAGGCCATTAATTTTTAGGGACCTAAAGATCTCTGTAAGGGGCTTTGAGATGCCGGAATCCCCGGCCAGAGTGTCGGCAAAGCTTTGGCTGGGAATTCCGCCTTTTCAAAGCCCCTTACATTACTGTCCATGTCTGGCCAAAAATCAAAATGATCAACCGCACACTCCAAGTCCTCAATTACAACAGTCTCCAGACTGGAAAAGGAAAAATATAATGGTTATACCAAACAAAATGTGCACGCCACTACACCTCCAATCCCTATGGTGCCTCATAGTCACAGTCCATCCAGAAAAAATAGCAGCATCAAGGCAAATGTTTATCAAGCTTGACAAAAACTCCTGTGCGAGTCGAAACGTTACCTTTTCTATGATGTGCTGGGAATAATAAATAAGGACACTCTTTTGCATACATTTGCCTTGATGCTGCTATTTTTTTCTGGATGGACTGGGTCCATATATGGACAGTGACGTCAGGGGCTCCTCCAGGAGCGGATTCTCCGGCCAGAGTATTGCCAACGCTCTGGAAGGGGATTCTCGTATTACAAAGCCCCTAACGTCAATGCCCATAAATAGACAGTGATGTCAAGGGCTTTCCCAAAATAGGAGTACCCGGCCAATGAGCTTGCGATGCTCTGGCCGGGGTTTCCATAGTTGAAAGCCCCTGGCATCCCTGTCCATATATGGACAGTGACGTCAATGGCTCCCGCGGGCTCAGCACTTAAAGTAGTGCTGTGCCCGGGCAGTCCCCTTGTGAGGGCCTAGATGGCTTTCTGAAAAATGGCCGTTAAAAAACTGATCCATTGACTTCTATGTGGGCCATCGGCTTGTTCTATTTTTTGACGGCCAGTATTCCGGGGCATTTAAGAAAACGGCCGTGTGAATACACCCATAGAACTTCATTGATCTGATCTGAATATGGCCGTCACATGACCGTTTATAACTCTTGTGTGAATATAGCCTAACTGTACAAATGAAAAGTTCTACAACTTACTAATATACTTTTTGTTTCAATTTCTCAATACTTTTATGTCTGCTTGCTGTCAGTGAATGAGTGCACCTATTTATATTCAGAGGTTGCAAACCTGTACAGACCTAGTCCTGCTCCCTGCTCAGATTAAATCAGTCTAGACCAGGGGTCCCAAGCACGCGGCCCCTGGAGCTGTCATCTGCGGCCTGCGGGACACAGAGCCGCTAGTGTAGGCCCTGCTCCGGGACTCTGTGGAATTCCCTGACATCGCTCTCCATATATGGACAGTGTTGTCAGGGTCTTCCCCAGAGTGGAGTTCTGGGCAGAGCGCTAGTATAGGCTCTGCTCCGGGACTCTGTGGAATCCCCTGACATCGCTGTCCACATATGGACAGCGATGTCTGGTGCTTCCCCAGAGCCGGAGTCCCGTGCAGAGCGCTAGTATAGGCTCTGCTCCGGGACTCTGTGGAATCCTCTGACATCGCTGTCCACATATGTACATTGGACAACGATGTCTGGGGCTTTCCCAGAGCAAAAGTCCCGTGCAGAGCGCTAGTATAGGCTCTGCCCCAGGACTCTGTGGAATCCTCTGACATCGCTGTCCACATATGGACAGCGATGTCTGCGGCTTCCCCAGAGCTGGAATCCTGGGCAGAGCGCTAGTATAGGCTCTGCTCCGGGACTCTGGGGAAGCCTCTGACATCGCTGTCCATACATCGACAGTGATGTCAGGGGCTTCCCCAGAGAAAGAGTCCCAGTGATGTCAGGAGCACAGCTGGAGTCCCAGGAAGAGCCTACTAGCGCTCTGCCTGGGGTTGCCCCTGACATCCATGTTCATATATGGACAGTAATGTCAGGAGAAGAGCTGGAATCCCAGGCTCTGCTCTGGGACCCCAGCTCTGGGCAAGCCCCTGATGTCACTATCCATATATGGACACTGATGTCAGTGGCTTCCCCAGAGTTCTGGCGCAGAGCCTATCCTAGTGCTCTGCTCCGGGACACCGGCTCTGGGATTGCCCCTGATATCAGATTCCAGTCCAGGAGGATCCCCTGACCTCACTGTGTATGGACTGTGACGTCAGTGGCTCCAACAGCAGGGGAATCCTCAGCCAAAGCGTCGGCAATGCTCTGTGGCAGATCTGCAGAGGACACTGTGGCAGCATCTGCAGAGGGCAGTGAGGCAGGATCTACAGAGGGCACTGTGGCATTATCTACAGAGGGCACTGTGGCATTATCTACAAGTGGGTGTGTGGCAGTATCTACAGAGTACACTGTGGCATTATCTAGGGGTGTGTTGCATTATCTACAGAGGGCACTGTGGCATTATCTACAGAGGGCACTGTGGCATAATCTACAGAGGGCACTGTGGCATTATCTACAAGTGGGTGTGTGGCAGTATCTACAGAGTACACTGTGGCATTATCTAGGGGTGTGTTGCATTATCTACAGAAGGCCTGTGGCATTATATACAGAGGACTCTGTGGCACTATCTACAGAGGAGTCTGTGGCACTATCTAAAAAGGGGCTGTCCAATCTTGACATGTGTGTCTGTCAAACGCTGCCAACTGAGCCGCCGGACTGCATTTAGCGACACTTAGGCTATGTTCACACAGAGTTTTTTGCAGGCGGAATTTCTGCCTCAAAATTCCGTTTGGAAGTTTGAGGTAGATTTTCCTCTCCCTGCACGCCGATTTTCGCTGTGGTTTTCGCTGCGTTTCTTGCCCGAGGCCATTGAGCGCCGCGGGCATACACTTTCTCTGCCACCCATTGATGTCAATGGGTGGTCAGAGGCGTAAACGCCCGAAGATAGGGCATGTCCCTTCTTTCTCTCGCTAGGCAGTTTTACCGCTCGCGGGAGAAAACCTCCCCTGCCTCGCATTGAAATCAATGGGAGACATTTTAGGAGTTTTGCGGCGTGGTTTCCGCATCAAGAAACTCCGTGTGAACATAGCCTTAGGCCATGTTCACACAGAGTTTTTTGACGAGTTTTTTGGCACGGAAACTTCTCCGCAAAACTCATCAAAAACGGCCGAAAATGCCTCCCATTGATTTCATGACCTATCTTGAGGCGGTTTCCGCCTCCAAAACCCCATTTCAATCAGTGGGAGACGGGAAAAAATGCCTCGATGCGTGTTTTGAATTTTCCTCCTGCTAAAAAACTCTGTGTGAACTAGCCCTAAAACTGGAAAACTGGATTGTTGAAATAAGCACATGGAGAATTCTCTCAAATTTTAAACCTAGCGGTATTATTATAGTAATGTAGTGTTATAGTAATGTAGTATTATTATTATTATTATTATTATTATTATTATTATAGTAATGTAGTATTATTATTATTATAGTAATGTAGTATTATTATTATTATAGTAATGTAGTATTATTATTATTATAGTAATGTAGTATTAATATTATTATTATTATTATTATTATTATTATTATTATAGTAATGTAGTATTATTATTATAGTAATTTAGTGTTATAGTAATTTAGTGTTATAGTAATGTAGTATTATTATTATTATTATTATAGTAATGTAGTATTATTATTATTATTATTATTATTATTATAGTAATGTAGTATTATTATTATTATTATTATTGTAATGTAGTATTGTTATTATAGTCATTTAGTGTTATAGTAATGTAGTATTATTATTATTAGTATAGTAATGTAGTATTATTATTATTAGTATAGTAATCTAGTATTATTATTATAGTAATGTATTATTATTATTATTATTATAGTAATATAGTGTTATAGTAATATAGTGTTATAGTAATGTAGTATTATTATTATTATTAGTATAGTAATCTAGTATTATTATTATAGTAATGTAGTATTGTAGTAATGTAGTATTATTATTATAGTAATGTAGTATTGTAGTAATGTAGTATTATTATTATAGTAATATAGTGTTATAGTAGTTCAAATAACTAATTGATTAACAATAATTTTGTATTGTATCAAATTTGAAAGTAATGCGGCCGTCAACTTCCCAGTTTTTCTATATGTGGCCCACTTAACCGGCAGAGTTTGAGACCCCTGGTCTAGACAATACTCTGTGAGCTAAACACATCAGCAGCAGCTGCACAAATCTCTCTGGTAGTTTGCTACAATGTTTCAGTATAGAGTCGGGCTGTTTAGCTCACAGAGCATTGTCTAGACCAGGGGTCTCAAGCACGCGGCCCGCGGGCCGCATGCGGCCCCTGGGGCTGTCATCTGCGGCCCGCGGGACACAGAGCCGCTAGTATCGGCTCTGCTCCGAGACTCTGGAATTCCCTGAAATCGCTGTCCACATATGAACAGCGATGTCTGGGGCTTCCCCAGAGCCGGAGTCCTGGGCAGAGCGCTAGTACAGGCTCTGCTCTGGGACTCTGTGGAATTCCCTGACATCCCTGCCCATATATGGACAGTGTGTCAGGGTCTTGCCCAGATCGGAGCAGAGCGCTGGTGTCGGCTCTGCTCCTGGACTCTGTGGAATTCCCTGACATCGCTATCCACATATGAACAGCGATGTCTGGGGCTTCCCCAGAGCCGGAGTCCCGAGCAGAGCGCTGGTGTCGGCTCTGCTCCGGGACTCTGTGGAATTCCCTGACATCGCTGCCCATATATGGACAGTGTGTCAGGGTCTTGCCCAGAGCGGAGCAGAGTGCAGGTGTCGGCTCTGCTCCTGGACTCTGTGGAATTCCCTGACATCACTGCCCATATATGGACAGTGTGTCAGGGTCTTCCCCAGAGCGGAGTCCCGGGCAGAGCGCTATTATCGGCTCTGCTCCGGGACTCTGGGGAAGCCTCTGACATCGCTGTCCATACATCGACAATGATGTCAGGTTCTTCCCCAGAGCAGGAGTCCCAGTGATGTCAGGAGCACAGCTGGAGTCCCAGGAAGAGCCTACTAGCGCTTTGCCTGGGACTCCAGCTCTGGGCAAACCCCTGACATCACTGGGGCAGCCTCTACAGAGGGCACTGGGGCAGCCTCTACAGAGGGCACTGTGGCAGCCTCTACAGAGGGCACTGGGGCAGCCTCTACAGAGGGCACTGTGGCAGCCTCTACAGAGGGCACTGTGGCAGCCTCTACAGAGGGCACTGTGGCAGCCTCTACAGAGGGCACTGTGGCAGCCTCTACAGAGGGCTCTGTGGCAGCCTCTACAGAGGGCACTGTGGCAGCCTCTACAGAGGGCACTGTGGCAGCCTCTACAGAGGGCACTGTGGCGTTATCTACAAGTCGGTGTGTGACAGTATCTGAAGAGGACACTGGCATTATCTAGGGGTGTGTTGCATTATCTACAGAGGGCACTGTGGCCTTATCTACAGAGGGCACTGTGGCCTTATCTACAGAGGGCACTGTGGCCTTATCTACAGAGGGCACTGTGGCCTTATCTACAGAGGGCACTGTGGCCTTATCTACAGAGGGCACTGTGGCCTTATCTACAGAGGGCACTGTGGCCTTATCTACAGAGGGCACTGTGGCCTTATCTACAGAGGGCACCGTGGCCTTATCTAGGGGTGTGTTGCATTATCCACAGAAGGCACTGCGGCAGCATCCACAGAGGGCACTGCGGCAGCATCCACAGAGGGCACTGCGGCAGCATCCACATAGGGCACTGCGGCAGCATCCACAGAGGGCACTGCGGCACTATCTAAAAAGGGGCTGCCCAATCTTGACATGTGTGCTAACTGAGCCGCCGGACTGCATTTAGCGACACTTAAACTGGAAAGCTGGATTGTTGAAATAAGCACGTGGAGAAATATCTCAAATTTTAAACCTAGCGCTATTATTATAGTAATGTAGTATTATTATAGTAATATAGTGTTATAGTAGTTCAAATAACTAATTGATTAACAATAATTTTGTATTGTATCAAATTTGAAAGTAATGCGGCCCGTCAACTTCCCATTTTTTCTATATGCGGCCCACTTACCCGGCCGAGTTTGAGACCCCTGGTCTAGACTGATACAATTGTATCCACTTCTCAGCTCAGAGCAGGACTCAAGACTAGAGTGTTCTCATTCACTGACAGCAAGTTCAAAATATTGAAAATTGGGTGGAAGTGAAACACAAAGAATACAAAAAGTTGTAGAACTTTTCTCTATACAGTGATTACTCTGATTTAAAACTGGGGCCCCGATTAAAGGCAACACCTGCCCATATGTCCTATTAGTGTATATGGACAACATAGAGCAGGGGTGGGGAACGTCTGACCCGCGGGATCATTTGGTTTGGCCCGGCCTTACTCAGACTGCGCCGCCACCGCGTCATTCGCTGCTTGGCTCTGTCAGCGGCGGTTTGAGTGAGGTAGGTGTGTGTCAGCCCAAGAGTGGATCATTCCGGTCACCTGACCTGAGTCAGTGACGTGAGGTCAGGTGACTGGACTGGTCCACTCATGTCACAGCACGCCCCGACCTCAGTTTGACCGCCGCTGCCGCCTTGTCTTTCCCTCCTTGGCTTCGTCCGCCCTACTCACTCACAGTTAGGAGCAGGAGAAGGGTGGACGGAGCCAAGTATGGCGGTGGCGGTCTGAGTGAGGTTGGTGCATGCCATCCCAAGAGTGGACCAGTCTGGTCACCTGACCTGAGTCAGTGACATAAGGTCAGGTGACTGGACTCCCGTCACAGCACGGCCCGACCTCACGCTGACCGCCGCTGTCGCCGTGTTATTCCCTCCATCTGCGTCCCCTACTTAAAGTATAAAAAGAGCTTTATTTGGTCATCTTTAAAAGTCCATAGAGGACACAGGTAAGGCGTTTTACAGCTTACGCGTTTCGAAAAGAAGTGTTCTTACTCATAGCAGGTTCCCCACCCCAAGAGATGTTTCCAGCTTGGGACCACCCCCTGAATGACCCGCCCCGTCTATAGTTATCATGCTCGGCCTCGTATATTAGTCTTTATTTCTATAGCGCCAACATATTCCGCCGCGCTTTACTGATTATTAGTAGCTGTATCTAGCTCGTTCTAAAACCGTATGGGCAGCCGATAAGCGGGCACCTATCCTAACACATCCAGTATACAGGTCAGCACATGGTGACGATTGTACAACGCTGTTATGCCAAAATAGCTGAACAAGCGCCGGCCAAGTCATCAGTCGCTCCGCTCTCGCTCCAGCTGGAGATTCTTTTCTGGGGACGAGACAAAAGCCAGGCTGGGGACTTGCTGCCAATTCACGGAGCTGCCAAGCCAAGAACATGAGCCAAGTGGGAGTGGGAGACGCGTCAAAGGCAGCAATTCGGGAAGGTGCCAGAAAGCAATGACTTTGATGTACAAGGGAATCAGGCGGGGGACCGCTCCTCTGTGGACAGACGCCAGACAATTTCATCTCCTAGTGCAGAGCATTATGGGTACTGACAACTCGGTGACAGTGGGATTCACACCCACAAAAATGCCCAGACCTGAGAGGAGAGAAGTTCTGTGCTCACATATAAAGGAAGGGACAACGGCTGCAATACTATAAGAATATTCATTGAATTGGCAGACTTTCTACAATTGTTTACTAGGATGCTTACATCCTCTGTGCTGCTGGGGGAGCCTGCCTCTTTCACTCTCAAATCACTGCCGCTTACCAGATCAGCACACTCCTAAGATACTCTGTGCTGCTGAGGAACCCCGCTCCTTCAACTACGTGTGTGATCTCATATCATGACGCAGCCCCATCCACATCATCTCCATACTTGAATCGATGTATTAGGCAGCACGGGCATTTATATAAGGCAAGCCCCCAACCTGAGGCATTTCATGAAGAAGAATTGTATGACCCCTTCATCCCACCCTAAAATACATCATACAGATCCCACCCCAGACCCCTAAACTAATACAGTCCCAGACCAGACCCCTAAACTAATACAGACCCCAGACCAGACCCCATAAACTAATACGGACCCCAGACCAGACCCCTAAACTAATACAGACCCCAGACCAAACCCCTAAATATATACAGACCTCAGACCCCTAAACTGATAGAGTCCCAGACCAGACCCCTAAACTAATACAGTCCCAGACCAGACCCCTAAACTAATACAGACCCCAAACAAGACCCCTAAACTAATACAAACCCCAGACCAGACCCCTAAACTAATACAGACCCAGACCATACCCTCTTAATAAATACGGACACCAGACCAGACCCCATAAACTAATACAGACCCCAGACCAGACCCCTAAACTAATACAGACCCCAGACCAGACCATTAAAGTATTACAGACCCCAGACCAGACCGTCTAAACTAATACAGACCAGACCCTCTAAACTAATACAGACCAGACCCTCTAAACTAATACAGACCAGACCCTCTAAATAAATACAGACCCCAGACCAAAATCCTAAACTAATTTAGTAGGGCACTCCTGGACTCTTCTGGGAGTCCAGGAGATCTCCCCTTTTTCCACGAGCCTCTCGGACATTCCAGTAGAGATGGTAAGTATAATTATCACATGAGTGATATCAGCACACATCTCTCCTGAAATACTCTGTGCTGTTAACATTTCCATCAAGACATATCTACAGGTTGTTTTGCCAGTTTTAAAGCTACATAGACCAGAAAGTGGATGAGAAGAGACAAGGATAATAGTGTGGGAACAGCGTCGGATGGCGGATCCTTTCTCGGGATCACTGCTGTTTACAGATCCCACCGTGTCCGTGTATTCTCAGGAATATTCATTCCTCCGATGACAGTTCTGCCGCCATGCGTGCCGGTGACCGCTGCTTGTGTGTTGTTTTTTTAGAAATTACCGTTTTTCTTTTTTCATGTTCTGATTTAAACCAAACAACACGTGAGGAGGAAAAAAATTATTACTTTGTGCGTCTTTTAAAGGAGAAGTAACAGATGTGAAATATATCCCTTATATACAGTACACATGAAGGAGGACTCTTTAACAGCTCACATATGCAGCTTTTCATAGGCCAGACGTCCGTAAATACTGGTGCAATACGGGTCGAATATGTGTGACCAAGGACCCGTATTTAAGCTAGTATTTACGGATGGACAAAAATACGGTCGTGTGCATGGGGCCTAAGGCTGTGTTCACACAGAGTTTTTTGCAGGAGGAAAATTCTGCTTCAAAATTCCGTTTGGGATTTTGAGGCAGATTTTGACCTTCCTGCACGGCATCTGTCGCGATTTTTTCCGCGTGTTTCGCTCGCGCCCATTGAGTGCTACAGGCAAAAAACTCAGCGAATTACGCTTCTCTGCCTCCCATTGATGTCAATGAGAGGTCAGAGGTGTAACCACACAAAGATAGGGCATGTCCCTTCTTTCTCCTGCGAGGCGGTTTTACCGCTCGCGGGAGAAAACCGCCACCGCCTCCCATTGAAATCAATGGGAGGCATTTTCGGCCGTTTTTTGACGAGTTTTGCAGAGCGATTTCTGCGCCAAAAAGCTCGTCAAAATACTCCGTGTGAACAGGGCCTGATGTACTAACCCCTGAAGGCTGCAGATTATTTTGGCCTTCGGGATGCAAGATAATTTTCCATTTTTACCTCACCAGATTACAGGAGCCTTCATTTTTTTATTTGTTTGCTGTGTGAGGTCTTTTTTTTTTTTCATGGTGTTTTTTATTGTTAAATATTTTGATATATATAAAATAGTGTTTTTTTTTAATTATTATTATTATTATTATTATTATTATTATTATTATTATTATTATCAATAGTATTAGTAATAATAAGTTTTTTGTACATCTTTTCTAAACACTGAGTCACTTATTGCAACGATTATCTATACAGTATTTGTATCTTTTGGCTGATGATCAGGGGGGGGTCAATAGAATCCCCTCCCTTGTGATCCTATGATCGCTATTGATCACAGTATCACATGGGTTAAACAAGAGATACATGAGATTTGTTAGCCCAACTAAAGTGTACAATAACTAGGGTGGTTGGTAAAGGGCCCATGACCATTATTGCCCAGAGGACCCAACCCACCCTCAATTCACCTCAATTCATCTTTTTTGTACAGGTTTGTCGCGCTCTTTTTTGCCCTTTTATATTTCATAACCAAATCGTCAAAAGACAAGGTTAGAAAGAGGGGACGGTGCTGGCCGTCTAATGGTTTGTTGTCCCAGAATTATTAAGGTCCAAGGCTCCTCTGCCTGTATGCGCGGCCCTCTTTGCTGCCTACAGCTATCAGCGTCAGTTTTGCTTATCGGCCGGTGGATTTTGCTTTTGCGCTCTTATTGTTTCTCCAGAGGCTTCCGCTTTAGTACGTGGAGCATTTATTACTACTGCTGCAGACAGTCCATGAAGGGTCGTGTGACTTTTTATTTTATTTTTCTTTATTTTAGTAAGTCTTGTTTTCTTTTTTAGGTTTTTTTTTTTTACTGTTCTTTAAGCGACAAAATAATGTGAAAATTCAAAGTGTAGCTCAGCGAGCTACATCTCAACCATATAGTTAGGAAGAAGCCGGGAGGCAGCGTGAGCACAAACAGCTAGAACGGGGCTTAGGGCGGCCCATTCTAGAGATAGCTGGGGGTCCCAGAGGTGGAACCCACATCTATATGACATTTATGGGAAAACCCCTTTAACTGCATATGGGAGAGACAGTGGAGAGCTGTCGGCCCATGTGCGGGGCTCTCTCTCTATGGGTGTCACATGCTTCGTGCATTAGGGGTCCACCATATTAGTGGCTTCTGCATGAGTATTGGCCTGAATTCTGGCTTGAAGGCATTGAATTAATAAGTGACAATACATAGACATTTGGACAGACATTCATGAGTTGTCTCAATGGTTATATCAGGGGGGAGAGGCGGCCACTATATGGTGGACTTTTTTACCTAAGAGAGGCCATGTTTCGGGAATATACAATGATGTCCTGTTCTTGGGCCACCCCCCGTTTATACTCACTTTCCCAACTTGTACTATATATCTTTACATAGGGTGGTTAAGTGGTTAGTGATAGTATGCCTGTAATGCCCCTGGTGGTCTAGAGTGTCTTAAGGGTTAATAACTGGTATCTCTGGTGGTCTACGGTGACTAAGGCGTTAGTATCGATATCTATTACCCATGGCGGTCTAGGATAGTTATGGGTTAATATCTAACATCCTTGGCGGTTTAGGATTGTTTAATAGGTAACATTTATTATTATTCCACGTTATATCATTTTCCTTCTCCCAAATCGCTCATGGGGGGTTTTCAGGTAATAAGATAACCCAGGTGTGTAATAAACACGGCAGCTGCTGAAGAACCATTATTTTTGAGGTCGGTGCTTCAAACCACTTCTGTTGAGGTTCTGCAAGTGCTGCATTGCGTATTATATAGAACATTTTCAAAGAGGCTTCAGAGCTGCACTTCATAATGCAAACTCCAGACAGTGCAGAACCGTGAAGAAGGAGCTACAGACATGAAGCTCGCTTTGAAAGGGAAGCAAGCGTTAACCAACAAACATGGAGTATAATGAAGATGCTGGGGGGATGCGGGTGAAGGTTGATGTTGATGTGGAGGCACTAGTGAGGAGGAGAGATACGGAGCCAGGGAGAAATGGCGGGATCTGCTGTGGAAGCCATAAGTAAAATGGAAAGTAATCCATCATATTGTTGGTGCATAACTGGACATGTAGGAGACCTCTCTGATGGCAAGTCTCCTGCGGCCAGTCATTGAAAACACTTTTATGAATCTAACATATAAGCGGACACTCAGACAACACCTCCTGGCAAAAATAATTTATGCTAGAACAGGCATCAGCAGAGGTGTGGGAGACCCTTTTATTGCAGATGATGAAACCTAGAGGACCAACATGGGTCTTCAGGATCACCCTACCCACAGTCAAGTTGGGAATTGTTGATGAGCAAATCATGACAAGCCGCACGAAGCTGAGAACAATCAGGTTTGATGAGGCAGAGAGCTGAGGCGCAGTAATGAGCTGCTAATCATTTTCACACCGTCAGGCATGGTATGTGATAGAGGAGAAGCCATGAGCCGCGGGACCCCCGACTCCTATAGGAATTATGTCACATGAAATCAGGTCTGCTTGAGATCATCCAGGAAGCAACTACCACAGCTGCAGGGACCCGGCCCCGGAACCCCCGAATTCTTCACTAGAAAGACTGAAACGTCTCAAGAATGGACAGAAGGAATCTGAACTGACCCCAAAGCCAACAAGAATGAAGACATCTTAAAAGCTGTGCCCCTTAAAGTCTAGAAATCCCCAATAAAGTGACCTAAGTCTTCTGTCAAGTCATTAAAAGTTCTATTGAGTCATTTCTTAGAAAGCCGGGTGACAACCAGTATAGAAGCCACTAATAGCGAATCTACTGGTGATGTAGTAATGGAAACCACAGCTGTGTAATCCTGCACTCCAGGGAAGATCGTCTTCTAACTGGTCCAATGTAAGAGTAATCTATCTATCTATCTATCTATCTATCTATCTATCTATCTATCTATCTATCTATCTATCTATCTATCTATCTATCTATCTATCTATCTATCTATCTATCTATCTATCTATCTATCTATCTCATATCTATCTATCTATCTATCTATCGATCTATCTCATATCTATCTATCTATCTATCTATCTATCTATCTATCTATCTATCTATCTATCTATCTATCTATCTATCTATCTCATATCTATCTATCTCATATCTATCTATCTATCTATCTATCTCATATCTATCTATCTATCTATCTATCTATCTATCTATCTATCTATCTATCTCATATCTATCTATCTATCTATCTATCTATCTATCTATCTATCTATCTATCTATCTATCTATCTATCTCCTATCTATCTATCTATCTATCTATCTATCTATCTATCTATCTATCTATCTATCTCATATCTATCTATCTATCTATCTATCTATCTATCTATCTATCTATCTATCTATCTATCTATCTATCTATCTATCTATCTCATATCTATCCTATCTATCTATCTATCTCATATCTATCTATCTATCTATCTATCTATCTATCTATCTATCTATCTATCTATCTATCTATCTATCTATCTATCTCATATCTATCCTATCTATCTATCTATCTATCTATCTATCTATCTATCTATCTATCTATCTATCTATCGTATATATAGTATAGGGGTAGCTTTATGTGAGGCACTATATACAGGGGTGGGCTATATGTAGAGCATTATTTATAGGGGGAGATATATGTAGGGCACTATCTACAGTGGTGGGCTATATGTTGCACACTATATACAGGGGTGGGCTATATGTGGAGCACTATCTACAGGGGTGGGCTGTATGTGGAACACTATATACGGGGGTGGGCTATATGGGGGGCACTATATACAGGGGGAGCTATATGTGGGGCACTATCTACAGGTGGCTAAATGTGGGGTACTATCTACAGGGGGCTATATGTGGGCACTATCTACAGGGGCTGTATGTAGGGCACTATCAACAGGGGGCACGGTGTGTGTGTGTGTGTGTGTGTGTGTGTGTGTGTGTGTGTGTGTGTGTGTGTGACACAGTGTATGGCGCTATTATATTTAGGGCCAATGTGGCACCATGAGAACTTTATCTTCTTTTATAGATGCTGAAATGTTTGAAAAGTGAGAAGCTGAAGACATCTGAGCGCAAAACTGCAGAAATGGGTCGTGGCCAGGAGAAATCCATTATAGAGATCTGGACCGGAGTGAGAAGAAAAGAGAAAAAGAACTAGAATCTGAGACGTCACCAGTGAGTCACTTAATGTAAATGTTTATTCTGCCTCTAATCAGCACTGTAGTCACTGTATGATCTGCAGCGGGATTATGGTGGTATGATTTTGCTTTTGTGAAACAGCATCTCCCAGCATATCCTTACTATTGTTCGGGCCATGCTGGGAGTTGTATACAATTTAGTGCAAACCTATATGGCAGGGGTTGCACTAAATTGAGCTGTATTTGTGCTGGTATTTATGTACAGAGCTTGGTTCTGTTGTTGTATTTATGTACTGAGCTTGGTTCTGGTACTGTGTGTGTATATATATATATATATATATATATATATTGAGGTTGGTTCTGGTGCTGTATATATGTACTGAGCTTGTTCTGGTGCTGTATATATGTATGAGCTTTGTTCTGGTGTTGTATATATATTGAGCTTCGTTCTGGTGCTGTATATATGTACTAAGCTTGGGTTTGGTGCTGTATTTATGTATTGAGCTTGGTTCTGGTGTTGTATATACATACTGAGCATGGCTCTGGTACTGTGTATATATATATATTGGGCTTTGTTCTGGTGCTATATATATGTATGCACTTTGTTCTGGTGCTGTATATATATTGAGCTTGGTTCTGGTGCTCTATATATATTGAGCTTGGTTCTGGGTGCTGTATATATATTGAGCTTTCTTCTGGTGCTGTATATATTTACTGAGGTTAGTTATGGTGTTGTATTTATGTACTGAGCTTTGTTCTTGTGCTGTATATATGTACTGATCTTGGTTCTGGGGCTGTATATATGCACTGAGCTTGGTTCTGATGTAGTATATATGTACTGAGCTTTGTTCTGGTGCTGTATATATGTATGAGCTTTGTTCTGGTGTTGTATATATATTGAGCTTCGTTCTGGTGCTGTATATATGTACTGAGCTTGGGTTTGGTGCTGTATTTATGTATTGAGCTTGGTTTTGGTGTTGTATATACGTACTGAGCATGGCTCTGGTACTGTGTATATATATATATATATTGGGCTTTGTTCGGGTGCTATATATATGTATGCACTTTGTTCTGGTGCTGTATATATATTGAGCTTGGTTCTGGTGCTGTATATATGTATGATCTTTGTTCTGGTGCTGTGTATATATATATTGAGCTTGGTTCTGGTGCTCTATATATATTGAGTTTGGTTCTGGGTGCTGTATATATATTGAGCTTTCTTCTGGTGCTGTATATATTTACTGAGGTTAGTTATGGTGTTGTATTTATGTACTGAGCTTTGTTCTTGTGCTGTATATATGTACTGATCTTGGTTCTGGGGCTGTATATATGCACTGAGCTTGGTTCTGATGTAGTATATATGTACTGAGCTTTGTTCTGGTGCTGTATATATGTACTGAGCTTTGTTCTAGTGCTGTATAAATGTAATGAGCTTTGTTCTGGTGCTGTAAATATGTAATGAGCTTTGTTCTAGTGCTGTATAAATGTAATGAGCTTTGTTCTGGTGCTGTAAATATGTAATGAGCTTTGTTCTGGTGCTGTAAATATGTAATGAGCTTTGTTCTGGTGCTGTATAAATATAATGAGCTTTGTTCTGGTGCTGTATAAACGTAATGAGCTTTGTTCTAGTGCTGTATAAATGTAATGAGCTTAGTTCTGGTGTTGTATATATGTAATGAGCTCTGTTCTGGTGTTGTATATAGAACTATATTGCTTGTAAAATGTACAAATGGTTTTATGCTCGAGTTACACAAAAAAAATGTGGGTAAAACATGACACCTCATTGATTGGTCGAGAAAACAAACATGGCGAGGGGGAAGAAGATGTCGGGAAAGAGGTTGGGGCTGGCGCCAAATGGAATCTTTGCCCCAGGTGCTGGAGAACCTAGCTACACCTATCTATCATCTACCTATCTATTATGTATCTAGTATCTTTCATCTATCTATCTAGTATGTATCTAGTATCTTTCAACTATCTATCCATCTATGTATGGCAGGGCTGACACCTCCGATGTTGAACAGATGAGGAGGTTATAGGATTATTGAGCGGAGAGCTGCAGAACACAGGCTGTTTACCTCAGCACTTAGGAGCCGGAGTGTAGACAAGATGCTAATTGTGTGGCTGCTCTAATTAAGCAGGGCTGACCAGTGCACAAGGCGTCCCGGCAGCTAATGACCAGATGGTGTGATGCTCAATAGCCTCAAACCTTCACCCCGAGCCCCACTAATGAATGACAAACTTTACTGCCAACTTCCAAGCCATTTGGGGGAGCAGACTGACCTCAGCCCCCTGGACTCCAGCCTGGCTCACCATGTAACCAGCAAAGGACAGATGGTCCAGAAGACACAAACCCCATAGAAATTCTCTGAGAATCTGCAATTATTTACTGACAACAACCGAGTCACTGCGTCCACAGGAGCGTGACATTAATAATATGCTGCATTCTTCTCTGAGACTGTATCACATATCATAGGCTGAGATACACCAGGCAGTATCACATATCATAATCTTAGGTACACTAGGCAGTATCACACATGATAGGATAAGAAACATTAGACAAGTATCACACACGATAGGCTGAGATACACTGGACATTGTCACACATGGTAAGCTCATATACCGTGGACAGTATCACACATTATAGGCTTAGATACACTGGGCAGTATCACACATGATAGGCTAACATATACTGTGTAGTATCATACAAGATAAGGCTTAGATATACTGGGTAGTATTGCATTTGTTAGGCTTAGTTACAGTGGACATTATTACACATGATAGGAAAAGATACATTAGGCAGTATCACATAGGATAGGCTGAGATACACTGGCTAGTATAACATATGATAGGATTAGATACAATGGACAGTATCACATATTATAGGCTTAGATACACTGGACAGTATCTCATTTGATAGGCTTAGATACAGTGGACAGTATTACACATGATAGGCTTAGATACATTGGACACTAGCACACATGACAGGCATAGATACACTTGGCAGTATCACACATGATAGGTTTAGATACCCTGGGCAATATTATACATTATAGGCTTAGATACTCTGGGCAATATCACACATAATAGGCTTAGATACAGTGGACACTCTTACATGTGACAGCCCCTGGACCCTGGCTATGTACAAGTTATACTTTGCAGTTCACTCACTAGACTTGAAGTTTGACATCGGAGTATGAGTTAGTTGTCAGTAGTTCTAGACATTACAGGCTGTGATATAAAACATATTGGCTACTTACGGAGTCTGGGATTGGAAATGTAATTTCGAGTGACAGCCAGTGCATGTTCCTTGGCTGCTGCCATGTCAGCTTGGTGGCCGTTGACTCTCACCTCTACTTTGGTAGCCATTCGGTGAGTCCAGTGAGTGCGGTGCTGAGTCCAGTGAGTGCGGTGCTGAGTCCAGTGAGTGCGGTGCTGAGTGCAGTGAGTGCGGTGCTGAGTGCAGTGAGTGCGGTGCTGTGTGTGCTGTGTATTATATAGGTGGCTGTGAGCTCCTGTGTGTTGTGTACACCCATCATCCAGGTAAGACTGACCAGCTCCGGCTCCACTGTGTCCAGCCTGATTCCGGCTCTACCTACCCATAACATTGCTCTGTATACTGTAAACGGCGAGACATCACTGCCCACAATGCACCACAGCTGGCAGCTGAAAAAGAAGTGCACCTCAATTCACCTTCATATACGTTTTAGTCACGGGCTTAGTTACATAGGTTGAATAAAGACACATGTCCTCAACTTCAACCTATGTAAGAAGTGCACTATACAGGCAAAGTATGTGGACACCCCTCCTAATTATTGGGTTCAGGTGTTTCAGCCACGGCCGTAGTGTAATCTCCATAGACAACCATTGCTAGTAGTATGAGTCATGCTGAACAGATCAATGGCTTTACAAGTGGCACTGTCGTAGGATGCCAGTCTTACCACTAGTCAGTGGTCAAAATGTCTGATCTGCTAGATCTTCCCCGATCACATGTAAGTGCTATTATCTGCTAGATTTTCCCTGTCAGATGTAAGTGTTATTATCTGCTAGATTTTCCCTGTCAGATGTAAGTGCTATTATCTGCTAGATTTTCCCTGTCAGATGTAAGTGTTATTATTATCTGCAGGGCCAGCCCTAGGATAGATGGCGTCCTGTGCGAAATGATCTTTCGGCGCCCCACCCCATCATTAAAAAAAAATTCCCCATAAAAAAATGATAATGCCCCTTTAGTGCTCCCATATACTATAATAATCATATTTAATAATATAATATATTACAACCCCTTCAAGGACACAGTAGTTTGTCCTCTAATTGTGCCCACAGTATTATACCACCTGTAGTACCCCTACACCGTATAATGTCCGCTTAGTGGCCCCCACACAGTATAATGCCCCCCCTGTAGATTTTGTCATATAGCTTCTCTGTAGACAGTGCCATAATCCCCCACCTCCTTTTTGTAGATCGTGCAATACAGTCCCCCACCTCCCCCTTGTAGACAGTGCCATAAAGTCCCCCACCTCCCCCTTGTAAACAGTGCCATACAGCCCCCCACCTCCCCCTTGTAGATCGTGCCATACAGTCTCCCACCTCCCCCTTGTAGACAGTGCCATACAGTCCCCCACCTCCCCCGTGTAGACAGTGCCATACAGTCCCCCACTTCCCCCTTGTAGACAGTGCCATACAGTCCCCCACCTCCCCCTTGTAGACAGTGCCATACAGTCCCCCACCTCCCCCTTGTAGACAGTGCCATACAGCCCCCCACCTCCCCCTTGTAGATCGTGCCATACAGTCTCCCACCTCCCCCTTGTAGACAGTGCCCCCAAACAAAAACAAAAATTGTACTCACCTAGGCCCCGTTCCCATGACGAACTGAGCTGCTCCATGACGGGACCCTGTAGACTAGTACAGAGTTTCCCATCCTTTTCAGACTCGAGGCAGCACTGGAAAAACAAAATTTACTCAGGGCCCCCCTACCAAAAGTTGTTTTGAGAAAGACAGAAAACGGCTAAGAACAAGCCCTCCACTCGTAGGGCATGTTCACACACGTTTTTTGTAAGGCAAAAAAAATCTGCCTCAAAATTGCTTCAGCAACTGACAGCGTTGTGTGACCTTTTTTTGTGCTTTTTCTTAAGCTGTTGAAGCGAATGCAAAAGACGCAGGAAAAAAAGCTCCAAACGAGCGCCGCAGGTATCTTCTGCCTCCTATTAATTTCAATTGGAGGTCAGAGGTGGAAACCACTTGAAGACCATCAGCCCCCCCCCCCCCCACTCACAGTAAAATGACCATCAGCCCCCCCCCACTCACAGTAAAATGACCATCAGCCCCCCACTCACAGTAAAATGACCATCAGCCCCCCCCCCACTCACAGTAAAATGACCATCAGCCCACCACTCACAGATTCCCCTGTAGGTAGCGCCGCACAGCCCCTTGTAGGTAGCGCCACACAGCCCCTTGTAGGTAGCGCCACACAGCCCCCTTGTGGGTAGCGCCAGACAGCCTCCTTGTACGTAGCGCCACACAGCCCCCTGTAAGGAGCCCCTCACAGCCCCCTGTATAGTGCGCCACACATCCCCCTGTATAGTGCGCTACACAGCCCCCTGTAGGGAGTGTCACACAGCCCCCTGTAGGGAGTGCCACACAGCCCCCTGTAGGGAGTGCCACACAGCTCCCTGGTAGGAAGTGCCGCACATCCCCCTGCTATGGAGTGCCATACATCCCCCTGTATAGTGCGCCACACAGCTCCCTGTAGGGAGTGCCACACAGCCCCCTGTAGGGAGTGCCACACGGCCCCCTGTAGGGAGTGCCACACAGCCCCATGTAGGGAGTGCCACACAGCCCCCTGGTAGGAAGTGCCGCACAGCCCCCTGCTATGGAGTGCCGCACAGCCCCCTGCTATGGAGTGCCACACATCCCCCTCTATAGTGCGCCACACAGCCCCCTGTAGGGAGTGCCACACAGCCCCCTGTAGGGAGTGCCACACAGCCCCCTGTAGGGAGTGCCACACAGCCCCCTGGTAGGAAGTGCCTCACAGCCCCCTGCTATGTAGTGCCGCACAGCCCCCTGCTAGGGAGTGCCGCACAGCCCCGTGGTAGGGAGTGCCGCACAGCCCCCTGGTAGGGAGTGCCGCACAGCCCCCTGGTAGGGAGTGCCGCACAGACCCATGTAGGGAGTGCCACACAGCCCCCTTTAGGGAGTGCCAAACAGCCCCATGGTAGGAAGGGCCGCACAGCCCCCTGCTATGGAGTGCCGCAAAGACCCCTGGTAGGGAGTGCCACACAGCCCACAGCCCCCTGGTTGGTAGTGCCCCACAGCCCCCTGGTTGGTAGTGCCACACAGCCCCCTGGTTGGTAGTGCCACACAGCCCACTGGTTGGTAGTGCCACACAGCCCACAGCCCCCTGGTTGGTCGTGCCACACAGCCCACAGTCCCCTGGTTGGCCGTGCCACACAGCCCACAGCCTCCTGGCTGGGTAGTGTCACACTGCCCACAACCCCCTGGTTGGTAGTGCCCCACAGCCCCCTGGTTGGTAGTGCCACACAGCCCCCTGGTTGGTGTTGCTACACAGCCCACTGGTTGGCAGTGCCACACAGCCCACAGCCCCCTGGTTGGTAGTGCCACACAGCCCACAGCCCCCTGGTTGGTCATGCCACACAGCCCACAGCCCCCTGGTTGGTCGTGCCACACAGCCCACAGCCCCCTGGTAGTTAGTGCCACACTGTCCACAACCCCCTGGTTGGTAGTGCCCCACAGCCCCCTGGTTGGTAGTGCCCCACAGCCCCCTGGTAAATGTGTGGAAATAAACTAAGATATGACTGCCTCCACTTGTTGTTCTTGCACTCCTCCCATTCTGCCCTGGGTGATTTTAATCAGTTCAATGCTGGATCCTACCATCCCCAGGTATATATGTAGGCTTAGTCCCAGTTCTGGGTGTATGTGCAGCGTAGGTTCCCACCTTACAGAGGTCGCCTTGTCGTGGCAGGTGGGCTAACACTTTTTGATCAAAATGTGCGCTAAGAACCTCCCTATTTGTAAGTAGATTTAGTTTTAGTGCATATTTATTTATATTTAGTGGTTTAGGTGGCATTAGTGTCGCAGGGTGCTGTCGCCATTTTTTTGTCTGCTTTATATTTAGTCTAGCTAAAGGATTAATCCTTTTAGATAGATTAAATAAAAGTTATATCTTAGTTTATTTCCACACACTTATTTAATAGCCGGGAAAGCTGGGTATTTTGTGTGCTCCTGCACAGTTATCCTTTTTTGTAGGTAGTGCCACACAACCCACAGCCCCCTTGTAGATAGAACCCCCCCCCCCCAAACCCCTTCCAGTATAGATAGCGCCACTGTAGCTCCCTGAAGGAGCGGAATCCCCATGTGTCCGGGGATGTCGCTCCTGGAGCGCTGCTTGATGCTTGTCCATATATGGACAGTGACATCAGGGAAAACTCCTGAAGCGGAATCCCCGTCCACAGCGTTGCTGACGCTATGACCGTCAATTCCACTCCAGGAGAAGCTCCTGTCGTCTGTGTCCATGACATCATTGGCTTCTCCTGGAGTGGAATCCCCGGTCATAGCGTTTGCAGCGCTGTGACCGGGGATTCCGCTTCAGGAATTTCCCCTTGATGTCACTGTCCATACGGGGATTCCGCTCCTTCAGGGAGCTACTGTGGCGCTAGTAGACAGTAGAGCAGGGAGATACCTCCCTGCTCTGCTATAGTGCCCCCCTGTAGATAGCAACCCCCCCCCCCCTTCCAGTATAGATAGCGCCACTGTAGCTCCCTGAAGGAGCGAAATCCCAGTGTGGCCGGGGATTCCGGTCCTGGAGCGCTGCTTGATGCCTCTGTCCATATATGGACAGTGACATCAGGGAAAACTCCTGAAGCGGAATCCCCGGTCACAGCGTTGCAGACGCTATGACCGTCAATTCCACTCCAGGAGAAGCTCCTGACGTCTGTGTCCATGACGTCATTGGCTTCTCCTGGAGTGTAATCCCCGATCATAGAGTCTGCAATGCTGTGACTGGGGATTCCGCCTCAGGAGTTTTTCCTGATGTCACTGTCCATATATGGACAGAGGCATCAAACAGCGCTCCAAGACCGGAATCCCCGGCCACACGGGGATTCCGCTCCTTCAGGGAGCTACGGTGGCGCTATCTTTACTGGAAGGAGGGGGGGTTGCTATCTACAGGGGGGCTGTGGACTGTGTGGCACTACCTACATAGGACAACTGTGCAGGAGCACACAAAATACCCAGCTTTCCCGGTTATAAAAAAAAAAGTGTGGAAATAAACTTAGATATAACTTGTATTTAATCTAGCTAAAAGGATTAATCCTTTACTCAGACTAAATAAAAGTTATAACTTAGTTTATTTCCACACATTTATTTGATAGCTGGAAAGCTGGGTATGTTGTCTGCTCCTGCACAGAATGTCTATTGCCCGCCAGCTATCGGTCATTTCTTAGTCCTTGCACTACCTACAAGGGGGCTATGGGCAGTGTGGCACTACCTATCAGGGGGCTGTGGGCTGTGTGGCACTACCAACCAGTGGGCTGTGTGGCACTACCAACCAGTGGGCTGTGTGGCACTACCTACCAGGGGGCTGTGCGGCACTCCCTACAGGGGGCTGTGCGACACTCCCTACAGGGGGCTGTGCGGCTCTCCCTACAGGGGGCTGTGCGGCACTCCCTACAGGGGGCTGTGCGGCACACTCTACAGGGGGCTGTGTGACGCTATCTACAAGGGGGCTGTGTGACGCTATCTACAAGGGGGCTGTGTGGCGCCATCTACAAGGGGGCTGTGTGGCGCTACCTACAAGGGGGCTGTGTGGCTCTACCTACAAGGGGGCTGTGTGGCGCTACCTACAAGGGGGCTGTCTGGCGCTACCCACAAGGGGGCTGTGTGGTGCTACCTATAAGGGGCTATGTGGTGCTACCCACAAGGGGGCTGTGCGTTGCTACCCACAAGGGGCTGTGTGGCGCTACCCACAAGGGGGCTGCATGGCGCTACCCACAAGGGCCTGTGTGGTGCTACCTACAAGGGGCTGTGTGGAGCTACCCACAAGGGGGCTGTGCGTTGCTACCCACAAGGGGCTGCATGGCGCTACCCACAAGGGGGCTGCATGGCGCTACCCACAAGGGGCTGTGTGGCGCTACCTACAAGGGGCTGTGTGGAGCTACCTACAGGGGGAATCTGTGAGTGGGGGTTTGATGGTCATTTTACTGTGAGTGGGGGGCTGATGGTTATTTTACTGTGAGTGGGGAGTTGATGGTCATTTTGCTGTGAGTGGGGGGTTGATGGTCATTTTGCTGTGAGTGGGGGGTTGATGGTCATTTTGCTGTGAGTGGGGGGGGGCTGATGGTCATTTTACTGTGAGTGGGAGGCTGATGGTCATTTTACTGTGAGTGGGGGGCTGATGGACATTTTACTGTGAGTGGGGGGTTGATGGTCATTTTACTGTGAGTGGGGGGCTGATGGTCTTCAAGTGGTTTCCACCTCTGACCTCCAATTGAAATTAATAGGAGGCAGAAGATACCTGCGGCGCTCGTTTGGAACTTTTTTTCCTGTGTCTTTTGCATTTGCTTCAACAGCTTAAGAAAAAAAAAAAAAGGTCACACAACGCTGTCAGTTGCTGAAGGAATTTTGAGGCAGATATTTTTTTTGCCTTACAAAAAACGTGTGTGAACAGACGCTACGAGTGGAGTGCTTGTTCTTAGCCGTTTTCTGTCTTTCTCAAAACAATTTTTGGTAGGGGGGCCCTGAGTAAATTTTGTTTTTCCAGTGCTGCCTCGAGTCTGAAAAGGTAGGGAAACTCTGTACTAGTCTACAGGGTCCCGTCATGGAGCAGCTCAGTTCGTCATGGGAACGGGGCCTAGGTGAGTACAATTTTTGTTTTTGTTTGGGGGCACTGTCTACAAGGGGGAGGTGGGGGGCTGTATGGCACTGTCTACAAGGGGGAGGTGGGGGACTGTATGGCACTGTCTACAAGGGGGAGGTGGGGGACTGTATGGCACTGTCTACAAGGGGGAGGTGGGGGGCTGTATGGCACTGTCTACAAGGGGGAGGTGGGGGACTGTATGGCACTGTCTACAAGGGGGAGGTGGGGGACTGTATGGCACTGTCTACAAGGGGGAGGTGGGGGACTGTATGGCACTGTCTACAAGGGGGAGGTGGGGGACTGTATGGCACGATCTACATGGGGGAGGTGGGAGACTGTATGGCACTGTCTACAAGGGGGAGGTGTGGGACTGTATGGCACTGTCTACAAGGGGGAGGTGGGGGGGCTGTATGGCACAATCTACAAGGGGGAGGTGGGAGACTGTATGGCACTGTCTACAAGGGGGAGGAGGGGGGGCTGTATGGCACTGTCTACAAGGGGGAGGTGTGGGACTGTATGGCACTGTCTACAAGGGGGAGGTGTGGGGGACTGTATGGCACGATCTACAAAAAGGAGGTGGGGGATTATGGCACTGTCTACAGGGAGGCTATATGGCAAAATCTACAGGGGGCATTATACTGTGTGGGGGCCACTAAGCGGACATTATACGGTGTAGGGGTACTACAGGTGGTATAATACTGTGGGCACAATTAGAGGACAAACTACTGTGTCCTTGAAGGGGTTGTAATATATTATATTATTAAATATTATTATTATACTGTATGGGGAGCACTAAAGGAACATTATAATTTTTTTATGGGGCATTTTTTTTTAATGATGGGGCGCGGTGCCGAAAGATCATTTCGCACAGGGCGCCTTCTATCCTAGGGCCGGCCCTGTCTGTGAGGAGTACATCAGGGTATATGTACGCTTTGAACCAATCCTTTATACACGGGCCGGGATTATTGGATATTATACAAAATATCTGCGCTCCAGTATTGCCTAATCTTTGACTTCTTCACTAGCTCTATAAGCCGCACAAGGCCCTAAAGTTTCCTCATCTCCGCTGCATCTACGGGGTCCACCTGTGGGGTCCAGCAAATGACGATGTGGGGTATTTAGTGAAATTCTACTGGACCCAAAAATGAGTCTGGGCCGTCATTTAGAATCATTTTGCATCATTGCGTTTTGAGAGTCGTGTTATTTTTCCGGTGACGGAGCTGTGTGCGGGCACGTTTTTTGTGGAACGAGCTGTAATTTTTATTGGTTCCATTTTGGGGTAAATGCGATTTTTTTTTAACACTATTTATTCCATTTTTTGGGAGATGAGGAAACCAAAAAACAGCCATTCCAGCACGGTTTTATTTTTTTATTTTTTACAGTGTTCACCGTGCAGTATAAACAACATGGTAACTTTATTCTGCGGGCGATACGATTACAGCGACACCAAATTGATATTGTTTTTTCACTGCGTTCCCACAATAATAATACTCTTTTCTTAAAAAATCATGTTTTAGTGTTGCCATTTTCTGACAGCCATAACTTTTTTATTTTTTATTTGATATCGCTGCGGGACGGCTTGTTTTATGCGTGACGAACTGTAGTTTCTATTGGTAACATTTTGCGTTGCTTGCAACTTTTTGATCACTATTTATTACATTTTTTTTGAGACAAGATGACCAAAAAATAAAATGCTGTCATAGTTTTTTATAATTTTTTTTTACGGTGTTCACTGTGCGGTAAAATTAATGTGATATTTTTATAGATCAGGCCGTTCCGAACGCGGCGATGCCTATTATGTATAGTTTTTTCAGGGAAACAGGGTGATTATTGTTTTTATTAGTTAAAACTTTTATTTATTTATTTTTGTTTAACATTTCTTTTACTTTTTTCACTTTTCTTTTACACTGACCTGGGGACTTGAAGATCTGGTCTTCTGATCCCTGGTACGATGCACTGCACTACTTATGTTTGTACTTATGTAGTGCAGTGTATTGTAACTGTCATTCACCATCTGACATTAGACTATTAGGTCCTGCCTCGGGCAGGAACTAATAGGCTTCCGTACTTGGGCAACCAGGAAGCCTATCAACGGCTTCCTGGTTGCCATAGCAACCATCGCCACCCGCAATCTCTAGCCGGGGGGCCCTGGAGTGTACACAGGGAGCCCCCTCCCTCTGTCAACCACTTCAATGCGGCGGACGCCATTGACAGCCGCATTGAAGGGGTTAAACGGCGGCGATCAGCGGTAACTGCCATCGACGCCGTTGCAGCGGGATGTCAGCTGTGTATTACAGCTGACAGCCACTGAAGATGAAGCGTGCACCGCTCCTGTGCCCGCTTCATCTACAGGGCGTGACAGTACGCCCTATTGCGGGAATGCACTGTGAATCAGGACATACAGTCACGCCCAATAGCGAGAAGGGGTTAATATCTGCTAGATCTGCCCTGGTCATCTGTAAGTGTTATTATCTGCTAGATCTGCCCAGTCACCTGTAAGTGTTGTTCTTATCTGCTAGATCTCCCCCGGTTACCTGTGAGTGTTATTATTACCTGCTAGATCAGCCTGGTCACCTGTAAGTGTTGTTATTATTATCTGCTTGGTCTGCCCTGGTCACCTGTGTTATTATTATCTGCTAGACCTGCCCTTGTCATCTGTAAGTCTTATTAATATCTGCTATATCTGCCTTGTCACCTGTAAGTGTTGTTATTATTATTATTATCTGCTAGATCTGCCTGTGTCACCTGTAAGTATTGTTATTATTATCTGCTAGATCTGCCCCTGCCATCTGTAAGTGTTATGATTATCTGCTAGATCTGCCCCGGTCACCTATAAGTGCTATTATTATCTACTAGATCTGCCCCTGACCTGTAGTGTTATTATCTACTAACTCTACCCTGGTCAGCTGTAAGTGTTAATATTATCTGCTAGATCTGCCCCTGTCATCTGTAAGGGATATTATTATCTGCTAGGTCTTCCCCTGTGAGTGTTTCCTATTATCTGCTAGATCTGCCCCGGTCACCTGTAGGTGCTGTTATTATCTACTAGATCTGCCCCTGTCACCTGTAAGTGTTGTTATTATCAGCTAGATCTGCCCTGGTCACCTATAAATGCTATTATTATCTGCTAGATCTGCTCCGGTCACCTGTAAGTGTTATTATTGGCTGCTAGATCTGCCCCGGTAACCTGTAAGGGTATGTTCACACGGCCTATTTACGGACGTAAATCGTGCGTTTTTGCCCCGAATTACGCCCGAAAATAGCGCCTCAATAGCGCTGACAAACATCTGCCCATTGAAAGCAATGGGCAGACGTTTGTCTGTTCACACGAGGCGTATATTTACGCGCCGCTGTCAAATCACGGCGCGTAAATAGACGCCCGCGTAGAAGAAGTGACCTGTCACTTCTTTGGCCGTAATTGGAGCCGTTATTCATTGACTCCAATGAATAGCAGCGCTAATTACGGCCGTAATTGACGCGGCGTTCAAGCGCCTGCACATGCCGGAACGGCTGAAATTACGGGGATGTTTTCAGGCTGAAACATCCCCGTAATTTCAGCCGTTACGGACCCCCGCCGTGTGAACATACCCTAAGTGTTATTATCTGCTAGATCTGCCCGGTCTCCTGTAAGTGCTAGTATTTCAAAGTAGAAGCGAAGTAGAAACTCAGAGAGTGGGGCCGCCGAGTGCTGAAGAGCGTGCTGTGTAATAATCACCTATCCTCTGTTATACCACTCACTACAGAGATCCACGCTGCCTCTGGAATTAATATCAGCAGTTTAGCATTCGTAAATCCTATTTTGCGCATGTACAAGGATAGACTAGCGTCCTGATATAAAGAAACGTTACAGAGAAATGTTGCTTTACATGCTTTATTGTGTTTTCGGCCATCCGTGACATTGTATATAGTATGCAAGTATAATAGTGCACTGTACCTTTAAGATGTGCTGTTATCCTCTGTTATCTTCTGGTTGTCTGCCTATTTCTCATTAGGTGGCATCCACACAGTGGCCACTGTGTATATTGCGCTGTGTATAGTGTTGTGCTGATGTTATATTGATTTAACTATGTTCACTTGGAGGTCTGGAAAGGGATGGATGGTTTACTGGCTTTATCTAAATTGTGGACGCCAGGATACACGGACCGGGTGCCGTTTTGGGGGTGGATACTTAACGCTGGGGGTGGAGCTTAGCACTAGTGGTGACATTTTTTGTATAAAACAACAGGCATTCTGCCAAACAGTGTTCATATTGCTGGTTAAGGCCAAGGAAGTATCAAGTCTGTGCAGGAGGGTGTGAGGAGTGTGACAAGATGCAGTACTGGTGAAGATAGTAGCAGGACAGTCCTGGATTCCGGGCGGTGTCCCTCTGTCCTGGGCGGCTGGGGGTATGTCCCGCTGTCAACTGTAACTGCGTCCTCAGGACGCAGATACAGTTGAATCTAATGCTGAAGCAGGGAACCATCAGCTCCCTGCTTCAGAATTAGTTCAGAGCGTAGCAGCAGAGGGAGCTCCTCTGCTCGCCGAGGACTCCCCGGGCACAGCAATACTTTAAACCCTGTGTTCGTGGAAGTCCTTGATGTCACTGTCCATATATGGACAGTGACGTCAGTGGCTACTAATTGAGCGGAATCCACGTTGCTGATGATCTGGCCGGGGATTATGCTCCTAGGGGAAACCCCTGAGGTCACTGTCCATATATGAACATTGACGTTAGGGGCTCATCTCCTGGAGCGGAATCCCCGGCCAGAGTCGTCAATGGGGATTCCGCTCAAGGAGTAGGCACTGACATCACTGTCCATATATGGACAGTGACATCAGGGCTTCCCTCTAGGAGCGGAATCCCCGGCCTATGCTCTGGCTGGGGATTCCACTCCTAAAGGGAGTCCGAATAGTGCTATCTACAGGGGGGGGTAGCGCTATCTACAGGGGTGTTGTGGCACTATCAACATGAACACTGTGGCATTATATAGGGGCACTATCTACATGGGCACTGTGGCACTACCTACAAGGGCACTGACACTCTATATGTGGGCACTGGCACTAGGAGCAGCTTTGGGGGCATTATACTGTATAAGGGCAGCTAGGGGGCATTATACTATATGGGGGCAGCTATGGGAGGCATTATTCTGTATTGGGGCATTAAGCTGTATGGGGGCAGCTATGGGGCATTATACTGTATGGGGCAGCTATGGAGGCATTATACTGTATAGGGGCATCTGTGTGGACATTATACTGTATGGGGCGTTATACTGTATGGGGCAGCTATGGGGCATTATACTGTATGGGGCAGCTATGGAGGCATTATACTGTATAGGGGCATCTGTATGGAGATTATACTGTATGGGGCATTATACTGTATGGGGCAGCTATGGAGGCATTATACTGTATAGGGGCATCTGTGTGGACATTATACTGTATGGGGCATTATACTGTATGGGGCAGCTATGGGGGCATTATGCTGCATGTAGGCTGCTATGGGGTATTATGTTGTATGAGAGAATTTATTTGGCCATTTTACGGCATGGGACATCTGTGTGGGGATTATACTGTATAGGTGCATCTATGGGGGCATTATACTGTGTGGTGGCAGCTATTTGGCATTATACTGTGTGGGCGGCACTATGGGAGCATTATACTTTGTGGGCTGAACCGGGTGTGTATGGGTGGGAATTAGGTGGGATTAGAGGCGTGGCGTAAAAAAAATTGCCGTGGCGCACCAAGCGCGCCACCTTGGTTGTCCTACTTGTGATACTTGAAAGCTGGGAGGTATGACACTTCTGATGGTGACAAGCTGCTGGGAGAGGTGAAGATGCGGACGAGTAAGAGACAGAGAGAGAACTCTGAGTGAGGAGGCTGCTGTCTGAGGTAGACATGTCAGATATCCAGATTAGGACTGCAAGAAAGACACCGCGTGTTTCCCAGGGCAGAGAGACTGACTGAGGGTCTAAGACGGAAAGCTGGGCAGTGACAGAAATACTGAAAAAGAGGGTCGTATACCCAACTAAAGGAACAGATAAGAAAGAGAAGCTGGGAGGACCAACCGGGACTGAGGAGACTACTGAGAACCGGGCTCGGTTGCATCCATCGTTGCGCCTGTAGTGGCAGCAGGTCCTGAAGAGCGAGCAGCGGCGGGTGAAGTGTACGGAGAGCTAGCCAGTTGGTTAGAGTGGGAATGTAAAGAAAACTTTCAGGCCACTCAGGAAGAGGTCTACTTGCAATGTCCGGCATAGTCTTAGGGACGGTCCTAAAATATACAAACCTGTGAATCATCAACCAGCAACCACCATCTCAAGTGGCACTAGGCCTGAAGTGAAGCAGCCAGCAACCGCCATTTAGTGACGTGCTAGGCCTGAACTGCCAGACCAACCCATTGCATCAAGGAAGGGGTGCACTTGGCCCTGTCTGCAACAAGTATACAGCAAGCCAGTCATCATAGAGCATTGCATGCAAGACTGTGCCTCTCAGCGGCTACCGAGAAGAATTGTTGTAACTCTTTACTGTGGTCGTGTGTGTGACGTTTACCACCGGTCTGAAATTAGAGATGTATTTTGCCAATCGGGGAGTCCTATTTGCTATGGGACCGGCATAACTATGTCAGTTGGACACACAAAGATCCACTGTGCGTACGATGAACATTCAGAACAAAGAACTGCATGACAATGGGAAACTGTCCAATGTGGGATCATATGTGAATGGTGACAAGAGAAGGACAGATCTATTCCCAACCTGGGGATGTTTATGGCAAACTCTATAAGTCATATAAAATAGCACAGAGATGAGAAGGGGTACGGATTTACCAACGCAACCATTTGTACTGTGCCTCACAGGGTTCTCGTATAGCTAAACAGTCCCACCTTATTAAAGTGATCACGACGAAGTCCCGAAAAACAGATCATGTGTGTTACTACCACTATATAAGTGACATTTCCCACCTGGCTCAACGTCACTACTCCGACACAGGAATACGATGCCCCTATGATCAAACCCTAATAATATAGTTCTTATGATCATTGTGTTTATATTTGTTACACTGCCACCAATGTAACGACCTATGAATATATGAAATTGATCACTTTTCATATGTATAATGAATGTGTTGATTGAGGAAGTGATGTCACTATATGTCTGACTATATATGTACTTGGCACTGGGCACATTATTATTGGTTGATAAAGACCTTTAGGGGTTGACCTGCAACGGGGGGAATAAATACTCACAACTTGTTTCTGCATTGGAGTGCTGTGATTTTTTCATACATTTGCCTAGAGCTGATGTCGTCTCAGTGTGTCTCCAATCTTTGGCATCGCGCCCCCCACATGAGTGCCACTGACCTCCTGATGCTGAACGCTTCTGCACATTGCCCTCTCTACCACCAATAACCACTTCTCCTGCCATAGTCTTGGAGGGGGAGAAAAAATTGGAAACCTGCTCAGGCCCCCTGCACACGGTCGTGCCCGTAATCTCCATCCATGATTACAGCCACTGACGGCTGTTGACAGTCACCCCCATTTGCGGGCCGTGATCCCATTATAAAGTATAGGAGCACGGACCGCAAATTCAAAAAATAGGACATGTCCTATTTTTTGCGTTTCATTTCTACGGCCGGATACAATTCCAGTAAAAATATGGGAAGGTGTGCGTGCGCCATAGTAATTAATGGATCCGAATTTCGATCCGTAATTACGGATCCAGGATTGTGGATCAAAATAACGGTCGTGTGCATGGGGCCTAAGTGTCAGAATATTAATTTAAGAGGAAGTTCCAGACCATTGAGTGCTGGATAATTGGACTGTATTTAGATATGACAATGCCGTACTCCCATAGTCCTCCAGGATAATACTGGACACCTCGTTGGTACCACAAGACCTGATTGTCTGGACTCCCAGAGAGGAGTGACAACAGTTTACATATTACTGGCGAGGACGTCGGATATAAATATTTCTGCTGATAAAATGAGGGGAAGACAATGGGTATAATATACAGTCATAACAACCCTTATCTGTACACCCTATGGAAGCATCTAAAGTGGAACAACCGGTTCTGCGGTCACACTGACTGTGCTGTAATCACCTACATTTATCTATCTTCCTGCACAATTATCTCCGAGTAAGTGACTCGCAGATGTCAGGCTCGGGGTGACAGAAGAGTCCGTGCTCAGAACACAATGACTACTATAAAAGAGAGAAGATGCACACTGGGCCCAGGCACCAGCATAGGATGGCAAATTATAGACAAAGACGGAGAACACCCACGGGTCCTGGCTGCTTAATAATAATAATAATAATAATAATAATTATAATATATACAATATATAATACATACAGCCGGTCTATATTATACATCTTCTTGTATATAGTGATATGGAGCATGCTGGTATAACCCGGGTATCTTCTGTATATAATTATATATGTACAGCTGGTATACGTTATACATCTTCTTGTATATAGTGATATGGAGTATGCTGGTATAACCTGGGTATCTTCTGTATATAATTATATATGTACAGCTGGTATAAATTATACATCTTCTTGTATATAGTGATATGGAGCATGCTGGTATAACCTGGGCATATTCTGTATATAATTATATATATACAGCTGGTATAAGTTATACATATTCTTGTATATAGTGATATGGAGCATGCTGGTATAACCTGGGTATCTTCTGTATATAATTATATATATACAGCTGGTATAAGTTATACATATTCTTGTATATAGTGATATGGAGCATGCTGGTATAACCTGGGTATCTTCTGTATATAATTATATATGTACAGCTGGTATAAGTTATACATCTTCTTGTATATAGTGATATGGAGTATGCTGGTATAACCTGGGTATCTTCTGTATATAATTATATATGTACAGCTGGTATAAATTATACATCTTCTTGTATATAGTGATATGGAGCATGCTGGTATAACCTGGGCATATTCTGTATATAATTATATATGTACAGCTGGTATAAGTTATACATCTTCCTGTATATAGTGATATGGAGCATGCTGGTATAACCTGGGTATCTTCTGTATATAATTATATATGTACAGCTGGTATAAGTTATACATCTTCTTGTATATAGTGATATGGAGCATGCTGATATAACCTGGGTATCTTCTGTATATAATTATATATGTACAGCTGGTATAAATTATACATCTTCTTGTATATAGTGATATGGAGCATGCTGGTATAACCTGGGCATATTCTGTATATAATTATATATGTACAGCTGGTATAAGTTATACATCTTCTTGTATATAGTGATATGGAGCATGCTGGTATAACCTGGGCATATTCTGTATATAATTATATATGTACAGCTGGTATAAGTTATACATCTTCTTGTATATAGTGATATGGAGTATGCTGGTATAACCTGGGCATCTTCTGTATATAATTATATATGTACAGCTGGTATAAGTTATACATCTTCCTGTATATAGTGATATGGAGCATGCTGGTATAACCTGGGTATCTCCTGTATATAATTATATATGTACAGATGGTATAAGTTATACATCTTCTTGTATATAGTCATATGGAGAATGCTGGTATAACCTGGGTATCTTCTGTATATAATTATATATGTACAGCTGGTATAAGTTATACATCTTCTTGTATATAGTGATATGGAGCACGCTGGTATAACCTGGGTATCTCCTGTATATAATTATATATGTACAGCTGGTGTAAGTTATACATCTTCCTGTATATAGTGATATGGAGCATGCTGGTATAACCTGGGTATCACCTGTATATAATTATATATGTACAGATGGTATAAGTTATACATCTTCTTGTATATAGTGATATGGAGCATGCTGGTATAACCTGGGTATCACCTGTATATAATTATATATGTACAGATGGTATAAGTTATACATCTTCTTGTATATAGTCATATGGAGAATGCTGGTATAACCTGGGTATCTTCTGTATATAATTATATATGTACAGCTGGTATAAGTTATACATCTTCTTGTATATAGTGATATGGAGCATGCTGGTATAACCTGGGTATCTTCTGTATATAATTATATATGTACAGCTGGTATAAGTTATACATCTTATTGTATATAGTGATATGGAGAATGCTGGTATAACCTGGGTATCTTCTGTATATAATTATATATGTACAGCTGGTATAAGTTATACATCTTCTTGTATATAGTGATATGGAGCATGCTGGTATAACCTGGGTATCTTCTGTATATAATTATATATGTACAGCTGGTATAAGTTATACATCTTCCTGTATATAGTGATATGGAGCATGCTGGTATAACCTGGGCATCTTCTATATATAATTATATATGTACAGCTGGTATAAGTTATATATCTTCTTGAATATAGTGATATGGAGCATGCTGGTATAACCTGGGTATCTTCTGTATATAATTATATATGTACAGCTGGTATAAGTTATATATCTTCTTGTATATAGTGATATGGAGCATTCTGGTATAACCTGGGTATCTTCTGTATATAATTATATATGTACAGCTGGTATAAGTTATACATCTTCTTGTATATAGTGATATGGAGCATTCTGGTATAACCTGGGTATCTTCTGTATATAATTATATATGTACAGCCGGTCTATATTATACATCTTCTTGTATATAGTGATATGGAGCATGCTGGTATAACCTGGGTATCTTCTGTATAATGATATATGTACAGCTGGTATAAGTTATACATCTTCTTGTATATAGTGATATGGAGCATGCTGGTATAACCTGGGTATCTTCTGTATATAATTATATATGTACAGCTGGTATAAGTTATACATCTTCCTGTATATAGTGATATGGGGCATGCTGGTATAACCTGAGTATCTTCTGTATATAATTATATACATACAGCCGGTCTATATTATACATCTTCTTGTATATAGTGATATGGAGCATGCTGGTATAACCTGGGTATCTTCTGTATATAATTATATATGTACAGCTGGTATAAGTTATACATCTTCTTGTATATAGTGATATGGAGCATGCTGGTATAACCTGGGTATCTTCTGTATATAATTATACATGTACAGCTGGTATAAGTTATACATCTTTTATATAGTGATATGGAGCAAGCTGGTGTAACCTGGGTATCTTCTGTATATAATTATATATGTACAGCTGGTATAAGTTATACATCTTCTTGTATATAGTGATATGGAGCATGCTGGTATAACCTGGGTATCTTCTGTATATAATTATATATGTACAGCTGGTATAAGTTATACATCTTCTTGTATATAGTGATATGGAGCATGCTGGTATAACCTGGGTATTTTCTGTATATAATTATATATGTACAGCTGGTATAACTTATACATCTTCTTGTATATAGTGATATGGAGCATGCTGGTGTAACCTGGGTATCTCCTGTATATAATTATATATGTACAGCTGGTATAAGTTATACATCTTCTTATATATAGTGATATGGAGCATGCTGGTAAAACCTGGGTATCTTCTGTATATAATTATATATGTACAGCTGGTATAAGTTACACATCTTCTTGTATATAGTGATATGGAGCATGCTGGTATATCCTGGGTATCTTCTGTATATAATTATATATGTACAGCTGGTATAAGTTATATATCTTCTTGTATATAGTGATATGGAGCATGCTGGTATAACCTGGGTATCTTGTGTATATAATTATATATGTACAGCTGGTATAAGTTATACATCTTCTTGTATATAGTGATATGGAGTATGCTGGTATAACCTGGGTATTTTCTGTATATAATTATATATGTACAGCTGGTATAAGTTATACATCTTCTTGTATATAGTGATATGGAGCATGCTGGTATAACCTGGGTATTTTCAGTATATAATTATATATGTACTGCTGGTATAACTTATACATCTTCTTGTATATAGTGATATGGAGCATGCTGGTATAACCTGGGTATCTTCTGTATATAATTATATATGTACAGGTGGTATAAGTTATACATCTTCTTGAATATAGTGATATGGAGCAGGCTGTTATAACCTGGGTATCTTCTGTATATAATTATATATGTACAGCTAGTATAAGTTATACATCTTCTGGTATATAGTGATATGGAGCATGCTGGTATAACCTGGGTATCTCCTGTATATAATTATATATGTACAGCTGGTATAAGTTATACATCTTCTTGTATATAGTGATATGGAGCATGCTGTTATAACCTGGGTATCTTCTGTATATAATTATATATGTACAGCTGGTATAAGTTATACATCTTCTGGTATATAGTGATATGGAGCATGCTGGTATAACCTGGGTATTTTCTGTATATAATTATATATGTACAGCTGGTATAACTTATACATCTTCTTGTATATAGTGATATGGAGGACGCTGGTATAACCTGGGTATCTTCTGTATATAATTATATATGTACAGCTGGTATAAGTTATACATCTTCTGGTATATAGTGATATGGAGCATGCTGGTATAACCTGGGTATCTTCTGTATATAATTATATATGTACAGCTGGTATAAGTTATACATCTTCTTGAATATAGTGATATGGAGCATGCTGTTATAACCTGGGTATCTTCTGTATATAATTATATATAAACAGCTGGTATAAGTTATACATCTTCTTGTATATAGTCATATGGAGAATGCTGGTATAACCTGGGCATCTTCTGTATATAATTATATATGTACAGCTGTATATAGTGATATGGAGCATGCTGGTATAACCTGGGCATCTTCTGTATATAATTATATATGTACAGCTGGTATAAGTTATACATCTTCTTGTATATAGTGATATGGAGCATGCTGGTATAACCTGGGTATCTTCTGTATATAATTATGTATGTACAGCTGGTATAAGTTATACATCTTCTTCTATATAGTGATATGGAGCATGCTGGTATAACCTGGGCATCTTCTGTATATAATTATATATAAACAGCTGGTATAAGTTATACATCTTCTTGTATATAGTGATATGGAGCATGCTGGTATAACCTGGGCATCTTCTGTATATAATTATATATGTACAGCTGGTATAAGTTATACATCTTCTTGTATATAGTGATATGGAGCATGCTGGTATAACCTGGGTATCTTCTGTATATAATTATATATGTACAGCTGGTATAAGTTATACATCTTCCTGTATATAGTGATATGGAGCATGCTGGTATAACCTGGGTATCTTCTGTATATAATTATATATGTACAGCTGGTATAAGTTATACATCTTCTTGAATATAGTGATATGGAGCATGCTGGTATAACCTGGGTATCTTCTGTATATAATTATATATGTACAGCTGGTATAAGTTATACATCTTCTTGTATATAGTGATATGGAGCATGCTGTTATAACCTGGGTATCTTCTGTATATAATTATATATGTACAGCTGGTATAAGTTATACATCTTCTGGTATATAGTGATATGGAGCATGCTGCTATAACCTGGGTATCTTCTGTATATAATTATATATGTACAGCTGGTATAAGTTCTACATCTTCTTGTATATAGTGATATGGAGCATGCTGGTATAACCTGGGTATCTTCTGTTTATAATTATATATGTACAGCTGGTATAAGTTATACATCTTCTTGTATATAGTGATATGGAGCATGCTGGTATAACCTGGGTATCTTCTGTATATAATTATATATGTACAGCTGGTATAAGTTCTACATCTTCTTGTATATAGTTATATGGAGCATGCTGGTATAACCTGGGTATCTCCTGTATATAATTATATATGTACAGCTGGTATAAGTTATACATCTTCTTGTATATAGTAATATGGAGCATGCTGGTATAACCCGGGCATCTTCTGTATATAATTATATATGTACAGCTGGTATAAGTTATACATCTTCTTGTATATAGTCATATGGAGAATGCTGGTATAACCTGGGCATCTTCTGTATATAATTATATATGTACAGCTGGTATAAGTTATACATCTTCTTCTATATAGTGATATGGAGCATGCTGTTATAACCTGGGCATCTTCTGTATATAATTATATATGAACAGCTGGTATAAGTTATACATCTTCTTGTATATAGTGATATGGAGCATGCTGGTATAACCTGGGTATCTTCTGTATATAATTATATATGTACAGCTGGTATAAGTTATACATCTTCTTGTATATAGTGATATGGAGCATGCTGGTATAACCTGGGTATCTTCTGTATATAATTATATATGTACAGCTGGTATAAGTTATACATCTTCTTGTATATAGTGATATGGAGCATGCTGGTATAACCTGGGCATCTTCTGTATATAATTATATATGTACAGCTGTATATAGTGATATGGAGCATGCTGGTATAACCTGGGCATCTTCTGTATATATTTATATATGTACAGCTGGTATAAGTTATACATCTTCTTGTATATAGTGATATGGAGCATGCTGGTATAACCTGGGTATCTTCTGTATATAATTATATATGTACAGCTGGTATAAGTTATACATCTTCTTGTATATAGTGATATGGAGCATGCTGTTATAACCTGGGTATCTTCTGTATATAATTATATATGTACAGCTGGTATACGTTATACATCTTCTGGTATATAGTGATATGGAGCATGCTGGTATAACCTGGGTATCTTCTGTATATAATTATATATGTACAGCTGGTATAAGTTCTACATCTTCTTGTATATAGTGATATGGAGCATGCTGGTATAACCTGGGTATCTCCTGTATATAATTATATATGTACAGCTGGTATAAGTTATACATCTTCTTGTATATAGTCATATGGAGAATGCTGGTATAACCTGGGCATCTTCTGTATATAATTATATATGTACAGCTGGTATAAGTTATACATCTTCTTCTATATAGTGATATGGAGCATGCTGTTATAACCTGGGCATCTTCTGTATATAATTATATATGAACAGCTGGTATAAGTTATACATCTTCTTGTATATAGTGATATGGAGCATGCTGGTATAACCTGGGTATCTTCTGTATATAATTATATATGTACAGCTGGTATAAGTTATACATCTTCTTGTATATAGTGATATGGAGCATGCTGGTATAACCTGGGTATCTTCTGTATATAATTATATATGTACAGCTGGTATAAGTTATACATCTTCTTGTATATAGTGATATGGAGCATGCTGGTATAACCTGGGCATCTTCTGTATATAATTATATATGTACAGCTGTATATAGTGATATGGAGCATGCTGGTATAACCTGGGCATCTTCTGTATATAATTATATATGTACAGCTGGTATAAGTTATACATCTTCTTGTATATAGTGATATGGAGCATGCTGGTATAACCTGGGCATCTTCTGTATATAATTATATATGTACAGCTGGTATAAGTTATACATCTTCTTGTATATAGTGATATGGAGCATGCTGGTATAACCTGGGTATCTTCTGTATATAATTATATATGTACAGCTGGTATAAGTTATATATCTTCTTGTATATAGTGATATGGAGCATTCTGGTATAACCTGGGTATCTTCTGTATATAATTATATATGTACAGCTGGTATAAGTTATACATCTTCTTGTATATAGTGATATGGAGCATGCTGGTATAACCTGGGTATCTTCTGTATATAATTATATATGTACAGCTGGTATAAGTTATACATCTTCTTGTATATAGTGATATGGAGCATGCTGGTATAACCTGGGCATCTTCTGTATATAATTATATATGTACAGCTGGTATAAGTTATACATCTTCTTGTATATAGTGATATGGAGCATGCTGGTATAACCTGGGCATCTTCTGTATATAATTATATATGTACAGCTGTATATAGTGATATGGAGCATTCTGGTATAACCTGGGCATCTTCTGTATATAATTATATATGTACAGCTGGTATAAGTTATACATCTTCTTCTATATAGTGATATGGAGCATGCTGGTATAACCTGGGGATCTTCTGTATATAATTATATATGTACAGCTGGTATAAGTTATACATCTTCTTGTATATAGTGATATGGAGCATGCTGGTATAACCTGGGCATCTTCTGTATATAATTATATATGTACAGCTGGTATAAGTTATACATCTTCTTGTATATAGTGATATGGAGCATGCTGGTATAACCTGGGTATCTTCTGTTTATAATTATATATGTACAGCTGGTATAAGTTATACATCTTCTTGTATATAGTGATATGGAGCATGCTGGTATAACCTGGGTATCTTCTGTATATAATTATAGATGTACAGCTGGTATAAGTTATACATATTCTTGTATATAGTGATATGGAGCATGCTGGTATAACCTGGGTATCTTCTGTATATAATTATATATGTACAGTTGGTATAAGTTATACATCTTCTTGTATATAGTGATATGGAGCATGCTGGTATAACCTGGGTATCTTCTGTATATAATTATATATGTACAGCTGGTATAAGTTATATATCTTCTTGTATATAGCGATATGGAGCATGCTGGTATAACCTGGGTATCTTCTGTATATAATTATATATGTACAGCTGGTATACGTTATACATCTTCTTGTATATAGTGATATGGAGCATGCTGGTATAATCTGGGTATCTTCTGTATATAATTATATATGTACAGCTGGTATAAGTTATACATCTTCTTGTATATAGTGATATGGAGCATGCTGGTATAACCTGGGTATCTTCTGTATATAATTATATATGTACAGCTGGTATAAGTTATACATCTTCTTGTATATAGTGATATGGAGCATGCTGGTATAACCTGGGTATCTTCTGTATATAATTATATATGTACAGCTGGTATAAGTTATACATCTTCTTGTATATAGTGATATGGAGCATGCTGGTATAACCTGGGTATCTTCTGTATATAATTATATATGTACAGCTGGTATAAGTTATACATCTTCTTGTATATAGTGATATGGAGCATGCTGGTATAACTTGGGATTTGAGGAAAATGAATTCCGTTTGTCACCGTTGCCCAAGGGTTCCGTCTTTTTGACAGAATCAATGCCGTAGTCGACTTCTCTATTTATTTTTTATAAACTACGGAACCCTTAAACACCGGTGACAAACGGAACCCATTTGCACCAGATCCGTCACCATTGAAATCAATGGTGATGCAATCGGAAACCTATGGTTTCCATTTGTTTCAGTTTGGATTCCGTTCATGGGTCCCCTGACGGAAAGCTCCGACGTAACCCATGAACGGAGTCACGACGCAGATGTGAACGAAGCCTTAGCTGCATTGTCTATATAGTCTGAAATCACCTCCTGATTTAGCAAAGGTGCAGGCTGCTATGGCTGTACACCATGCTTTACACTGCTGCTCCTCTACTGTGACAAATAGACTTCAATCTGACCCTGGTTTTTCCCTTTATGAAGAACACAGAGACGAGTCATAATTATGAAAATCAGAGAAGTTTTATTTTGTGAGGATGAAGAAAAAAAATATTTGTCAAAACACCTCTTAGTACCGAGCACCAAGCACAACATCACTTTGTCCTTAAAATGACACAAAATATGAATTTAGAGTTTTTAGGAGGACAAAAGATAAATTAGAACTGGTTACAGGACAACTACAACATCCTTCTCTGTCAATGTCACCGGCAGGGGATACACAGCGTTACAGCCTGTGGCCAAACGGTATATCGGAATGCACCGAACTCATATTTTTATCTTTGATTGACCATTTGGTAGTTGGATTTATTCCAGAATGGGGCCACCATCATGATATGCTACCATGTTATTTCCTTCATACACTTTGTAAACCAGAGATACCTTATTGGCACCAGGTATTCATGGCTAGGGCCACCAATGGTGCTCCAGATGGATGAAACCACGGATCCCACATAACAAGCCAAAAATTAAAGTCAATAGAAAGACTTCTGTAGTTTATAGGTCACGCTAATATTTTTGCTACCATCTTATCTGGAAATCAAGTCTTTGCTTGGACAATCCTTGACCCAACATGCCGCCAAGTCTTGTTTTGTAATATGGCCACAACGTGGCAACAGCAGAAAAATGACAGAGTTCCTTTTGTGAAAAGTGGAGACCAAAATCGTACTAGTTGGTTGGGTAGTAGTTAGGGGAACCAGCAGGTCCATCGTACACTCCAAGCTGCTTACTTTTAACTCATTGATAGCTATTTCTGTTAACTGGCGTCTCCCACTATGTCATGTCCCCCCCCCCCCACCAGGCACAGTGATGAGTCCCAACCCAAGGGCACAATGTGGTCTACCCCAGATAAAGAGTACAGAATACTTGTTGGCGGTGTTATCTGGATTTGGAAAATATGTCTAATGCTCCCGAGGGTTTATTCGCTCGCTATGTAAATGGGCGGATAAAAACCAACATTCATTTTTACATGGGGCCACGTGTTCCCCTTCTACAGATATCGTAATTTTAGCATCTACAAAGCAAACTTAATTTCCATACTAAATTATAATAAATAGCAATGAAATAATGAATTTCTTTTTATTCTAGCTAGGCTTATTTTATCAACGGGATTAATCCCACAAGAAGCTTTTCCTGTAGTTATGTTTGTTTTTACATTATCAGTAACCAAAGGACTTGTTCGTAATGGAAGTAATAACATTAAATGAGAATCCCTAAAGATAAATGTGCAGGATCAGAGGGGGGAGGCAGCTCATGGACATTCCAGCAATGTATACACCATATATCATGAACAATGCACTTTGGAAGCATTTTATAAGTGTAACAGTGTTTATATTTGGGGTGAACGGGGTTGTCTGGTTTAGAGAACCCATTTTCATATATTCTGTTACGGGGTTCAGGATCCTGAGCTCTTGACCAGAGCGGAGAGCAGTTACATAGAGTTTTTCTTTCGCCCTGGAGGACCTATCCTGTCCTGCTTTACACAGACAGCCCATTAATGTGAATGGGCACTTGTAATACTCAATATCACCTGTTGTGGCACTGCAGGGAGATTGAACACTTACTGCCAGGTTTCCTCACAGATTACAGCTGATCGCTGGGGATTTTACCAGGGGAACACTTTGTGATCATCTTATTGTCAAGGGACCCTTCAAACAAGTAGGGATAGTCCAAAGTCGAGAACCCCTTTTACATGGTAATATTGATGGAAAGTATATATATTGATATAAAGTACATGGCTAAAAGTATGTGAACTCCAGACACACGCAGTGCAAACAGCTATACAATCTTGATAGACAAACATTATGAAGTGGATAGAGTTGTGAGGTCGAGATGATTGTAACATGGCACTGTTTTAGGGTTATTCTGAAGTGAAGTCCGCCAAGTGCAGGAAATAGCTCAGCCATGAAGTGGTAACACTCACCAGAATTGATCACCAGGGGTTTTACAAATTTGTTTTCCATGGACAAGCAACCACACACACACGTTTAAGATCATTAAGCTCAATGCCAAGCGTTGGCTGGAGTGGTGTAAAGCCAACACTACTGGACCCTTGAGCAAGGGAAATGTTCTAAGGAGGAATAAATCATGTTTGACCTTCCAGCAGATTGATGGAGGAATCTGGGCTTAGTGGATGCCAGGAGAACGCTTCCTACATGAGTGTGTGGTGGCAAGTGTAAAGTCTGATGTAGGAGGAATAATGTTTGGAGCATTTTCGTTTTTATGAAGAAAAATGTTATGGGGTATTGTGAGCTTCTGACTTTGGGACAATTTGGGGAACCCTCCTATTTCAGCATAGCAGTTCCTTCGGTCTCAAAGTGAGGTCCATAAAAAGAGTTTAGTCTGGAGACTAAGAACTTGACTGTTTGTAGATCTGATCTCAACTATATTAAACATTGACTTCAAACCAACAACACTGCCCCCGACCTCACGAGTGATCTTTCTATGGAATATACACCTGCAGGCATGTCCCCAAATCTAGTGGAAAGTCGACTCAGAAGAGTGGAGGCCAGCTAAAGCCACTAAGAGGGACTAACTTTGAACTGTGATTTTGTTATGGGATGTTCAACAAGTACATATTCCCAGTGACTACAGCTCATAGATTCTGGAAACACAAGGTAACATGGCTCAATATGCGTTAAATTACACATACGGTGCCTTGGCAAAGTGTTCACCCCCTCTGTGTTTTTCCTGCTTTGTTGCATTACAATATGGAGTTAAAATGGATTTTAAATCGGATTTAATGGAATGAACCTGTAAAAAAAAGTACAAATTATTACAAAAAATATATTATTGTTTCAAAATAAAAATAAAAAAACTACTAAAAACGCAAAAGTTGTGAGTGCATATGTATTAACCCCATTTGCTATGAAACCTCTAAATAAGATCTGATCAAACCAATTAACTTCAGAAGTCCCATAATTAGTTGAATGAGGTCACTCAAAGTGTCACATGATCTGTCACATGATCAGTCACATGACGTCAGTATCCCGGGGTCTACATCACCACTAAGCAACATGAAGACCAAGGGGCTCTCCAAACAGGTCAGAGAAGTTGTGGAGGAGTTTAGATCAGGGTTTAGTTATAGAAAATATATCCTATACTTTGAACATCCCACGGAGCAACATTGAATCCATTATAAAAAAAAAAAACGGAAAGAATATGGCACAACTACAATCCGGACAAGAAAAGGCGCCAACCAAAACTCACAGACCGGCCAAGGAGGGCAATAATCAGAGATTCTACAAAGACACCAAGGAGAACACCGAAGGAGCTCCACTGGAGGGGTTTAAAGGGAAACATTTTAATGTCTTGGAATTGTCGAATCAAAGCCCCGACCCCAATCTAATTGAGAATCGGTGGCATGACTTGAAGATGCTGGACACCAACACAACCATCTAACCTGAAGGAGTTGGAGCAGTTTCGGCTGGAAAAATGGGCAAAAATCCCAGTGTCTAGATGTGCTGACCTAATAGAGACAAACCCCAAAAGACTGCATCTATAATTGCAGCAAAAGATGGCTCCACAAAGTATTGACTTTCAGGGGGTGAATACTTATGCACATTAAAGTGCTCTGTTTTTTGTCTTAATTATTGTTTGTGCCACAGTAAAAAATATTTTGCGCCTTCAAAGTGGTGGGCATCCATTTTAATTCAAGGTTGTAATGCAACAAAGAAGAAAAACACCAAGGGGGTGAATACTTTTGCAGGACGCTGTATGTATTAGAAGAGTTTTACATCACAAATATAATAAATGCCCCTCCCCCTATTTTTCAGTCTTGAACGAGTGTCTTGTCTTCTATTTTCTTAGTTCAGCATCTATACATGGCAATCACATGATGGAACACCTCACTTAGCAATGCGGTACAAGTGCTTATGGACCAATAAAAAGTGGTAGGAAAAATCCGGACCGCCACTCCTCGCTGGACGTGTCGCAGAGCTGCCTCTGTACTGTGTAGAAATTTTGCTATCACCGTGAGAATAAACACACACACACCACTACACACATTTGCTTCAAAAGTCTCTTGATATTTGACTTGCAAGACCAGTAAGTAGGTGTGTGGCCAGAAAAAGCAAACACAGTGGACTCGACTTTGACACCTTCACATCAGTAATATTTCTTAGGAACTTGGCTTTTTGCTGGAGATATTGTCTTTTCTTTCCAGCCTGGTATAAGGCTCAAAGGCTGAGCTTCCTAGTCCGTACCCAGTGGGTATTTCGTGTAGACCCCCCAATAGGGGACCAGGGAAACAAAGTGGAGCTGGTAGCCGTGGAGAAGTGGATGAGGCTAAGGATGGAACTTGGAGGGTGAAGGCTCCAGGTGGGGTACTGCTTATACTGGGAGATGTGCTTCCCGATGTTCCCAGGCTGGATCCATTCGCCGATGAAATGCCTAATGGATTTTGACTAGGGGAAAGCAAGTTGGGTGGAGCCGGAACCGACAATAGTCTACCTTGTTCCAACAACCGTAAAATATTACAGGTAGCGAAGGACTCGGAGGTTGACGAGGAGCGTTTTTCAGAGTCCCTGCTCTGGTCCTTCTTCTGTTTGGTCCTCCGATTCTGGAACCAGACCTTGACCTGAGGTGAAGAAATATAGAGAGTGAAAACCATGATTAAAATTTTCCAATACGCATAATTTATGGACCAAGTATATAGGCAGTTGTGACATACAATTTTCCATAGGGTTCAAGGTGATTGGGTCTTGTGTCATGCGACCTCAGTTTTCCATGGAGTGTGCAGCCTGGTGCCTACTGAAAGTGGTGCTACTGGCCCTGATCACCTGGGCAACTATGGCCTGCACCCTCAATCGCACACTCGATACCTAAACCTAAGGAAAGGCGGCTGTACTGGATGCAGCTTCATTCTCTAGTTTATTGAATGGGAAGTCTGATTTAGGCAACTGACGGGCAGTGCTATTTGGGAACCGTATGGCAATAGTTATCAGTTGCACCCAATGCCTGGTGCAAGAGGCTTCTTTGCTACTTACGAAGACAAATTTTAAAAATGGCACATGGTAGGTGGCGGGGCCCATTATATATTTTGCATTGGTGCCCAGGAGCTATAAGGTACATATCTGTATGGCAATGTTATTTTGGCACTGTATATTATGGTTATATGTCCACTGTATCTTTGCATTATTCTATAAGGGGGAGATCAATAGATGGCACTCTACAGGGCATCATCCAACCGAAGGCCAGCCCTGAATGTGACCTACACAGGGGTAGTAATGGGTGACGATACAGAATACGGAGATGTCGCACTTCCATTGGGTTTTGGCTCTATAACAGTCGTACCTGAAGGGCATTCAACCACCATGTTATAAACCTTCGAGGAAGCAGCTACACAACGTCTCCCTCAAGTCAGGACAAAGAGCGTACCTCTGCCTCTTTACCTTGTCTGTCTAATATCTGGAAGCTGCTGGATTTCTTATACAATCTTCCTATTCTTCTAGCTGATTCAGAGGGATCTAAAACAAGTCTGTGTAGCATAAAGAGGCAGTCTCATGTGCAGCGGAACATCTTGTCACTAATTCAGTACATGTAGCTACTCTACTGATAAGACCCAGACAAGAAGATACATTGTATTGGTTGTCGGCCAACCTTAAAGGGGACCTGTCATCAGACTATGCTGCCCTATATAAGGTCAATCACTGCCAGGAGGAGTGGGAGGAGGCGGAGGGAGCCCTCTTCCCGATATACCTGGAAAGGAGATATTTGTAGCCCATTATATCAGTGAAGTTAAAAGATATCAGCCAGGACTCCAGGACAGGAGAAAGATTTGTGTCTCTACTGTGTGAGCAGGAATAGGTCATGATGGGTTCTCACCTTTTAAATGTAAACAAGAGTTATCCCATTCACTGACAGTAAGCAGGGATCTTGAAAATGGTGCTACATCGAAACAAAGTATATTAGATTGTTGCAAAACTTTTCATTCCACCATGATTAAGTATTTTTCATGCAGCTCTTGATGTGACTGGAGTATAAGAAATATGATAAGTTCAGTACTTGATTTTTATTTAGATTTTTTAACATTTTATTTTACTTTCTTATTTTTTTTTACACTTTTTGTGGTTTCGCCATTCGGATTTTCAGTGCAGATTCTTCAATGTTTAACCGTATTTCCCCACTGATCTGTGAAATGCCGGAGACTGAACTCGATCTATTTATAGTACAAGGAAACGAGTGACTTACTGTATTCTGCACATAAAAGTCCCATGAAGCGGCACATAAAGGGAATGTCTCGTCTAATGGTCGAAAACATTCACCGTCTCAGGGAAGCAAAAACGTATGGTAAATATGGCCTCACGCCATACACAATTATATAGCCCACAGGGTATATATAGATGACATATAACATATAGTCTACAGATGAATGATTGTCTGAAAAGAGTATAGAAGATAAGATGTACAGACTCTACACAGCCAAGTTATTTATCAAGTTCCACTTAAAGGGATGGCGTCCCCTATTTGCTGTAAAGTGAATAAGTTATAAACCTATTCTTGATTATTAAAATCAGGGGATTATTATTTCTGAGAGATTATTCATTCCAAAGTTTCAAAGAAAAGAGTTTAGAGCTGCGTTGGGAGTGGGGGCGCTGTTGCATTAGTATCTATGGAAAGCATTTGTGGTAAAATGTGGTACTGCAAGTTAGACCTATAGAACTATATAAAAATTAGAAAAATATTGTAGTTGTATTGCTTGAATTCAGTAATGGAACTATATTCATTTCAGTCCAGAAGCATGATAGTGTTCTATGTGTGCTGCAGAAGGGTGGACTGAAGTTTGTCATACACGGTTTTGAGTCTTATCCTAATTATAAAACTGACACGTTAGAGGAAGATAAAGGATTTTGAGGATCAGAAGTGCTTATGCTGGTAAATTTCTGCGGAGTTCTTCCCACCACTACCCTTTCCCCTAAAGACAAGTTAGGAGTAATTAATAGACTGTTAGCTCTGTTGCCTTGCAGCGCCGGGATCTGAACCCGACCAAGGGCAACATCTGCATAGGGTTTGTATGTTCTCCTTGTTTTTCCTTCGACTACTCTGGTTTCATCCAAGGGGTAGTTCACATGGCGAATTTTGCGTGGCGGGCCACTCAAAATCAGCCGCAGTACTATTCCTCCCTTCCATTGACTGCAATGGGAGGTTCGGGCAGAAACCGCCGAGGATCGGGCAGGACGCTTCTTTTTCGCGCTAAATGAAATAATAATCTAGAATCATCCGACTCCCATTGAAATGAATGGAAAGCGAAATTTTGCAGCGGAATCCGCCGCAAATTTCCTACGTGTGAACAGAACCCAACGCTCCAAAAACTTACTGATAAGATCATGTAGAATTTAGATTGTGAGCCCCAATGAGGACATGGATTGATGTAAATGATGACAATCTCTGTAGAACGCTGCGGAATATGTTGGTGCTATATAAATGAATAAAATAAATAAATAGACCATTGGGGAAGGGAGATATTGGAAACCACTCTAATGGCTTAGTCACAAGAACTGGATATTCAGCCGTTCGACATGTCCTATTTTTGCCTGTTTTCACGGATCCCTCAATAAACTCAAGTCTGAGGGATCTGTGAAATCGGGTCCCGCACGGATTCAAATCAGCCGTAAAAAATGGCTGTTTTTCATGACCGATTTGACGCCCGTTTGTGTGATTAAGCCTTTAGTTGAGTTGCTCGGTTTGGATAACCCCTTGTCATACTGTGGTATCTAGTACAGAAGCCAAGGTCATACAGGAGTTCTGGTGGGGCATGTGCCCTGGGTACATGAGGGGGCCCCAACAATCCTATCGGTCTGACTAGTGTGTTTAGATACAAGGATAAAGCAACAACTGAATATTTGCCCCAAGTGCTCTACGAACGCTCCTCCCGATTATCGCCATGTGTGAACATGGCGGCGATCACCGACAATCGAGCACATCAATGGTCGCTGGTCGGCAGCAAGTCTCCTCGGGTATGTACTGTCAACAAGATGAAAATATATGGGGATGGACAATCATATCGGCGATCATTCATCCCTCACATTTTCCGATCATTGCGTCATTTAAATGAATGCTGATTGACAGTCTATTAATTGATATTTATTCTTTGTACTTTTACATTCTCCAACTTTTTTGTTTTTTATTGGGTGTTTCTTCAGTTGTGATTATGAATTATATTTAATAAAGATTTATTTGTATGATCTACTTGGATAAATTGCCTTTATATAATTTAATATCACTACTTCAAGGGATGTTCTAGGTTTATATTATTTATTTTGGTCCCTGGTTAGCTTGGGTCATGTGGCCTGGTTTCCTTTATAGGTTTTTATATATTTAGCCCCTATTACCCTTTATAATGTGCGATCCTGCAGTGCCTAATACTAAGTATTACCCACCTCTCTGCAACGATACTCTGCTGGAAGCCGCAGCTGCCCTGCCTCCAGCCTCTGGCTACATCAGGTTTCCACAGCAAACGTAACTTTTACTCACCTCTCCCCATCCTGTGACAATCTCCTGCAGGCGGCCGCATAATCCCTGCTTCTAGCTCATGGTCGCATCAGGTAACTGTAGCAACCAGACACGCTCTGATGATGATGAACCTGGCAACTATTTAAAGAGGAATCCAACCCGCTAGTCTGGGCCGGCTCCAGGTTTATATGGGCCCTTGGGCGACACAGACTTGGTAGGCCCCTTGCGGGGGAACTCACTGTGGCAGTAAAATGGCAGAAAACGTCACCTTGTGCCCCCATATAGACATTAGAAGATATGTAAAGGAGAAAATGGAGGGGTGGAGGAAAAACAACGGCGCTCCTCTAAGGTGATATTGTATGGAAATGGATTGAGACAATGAAGGGTAAGTTGGTGTACTCACCTAATCGTGTTGTGCACATGTAGGCACAACGCTACTGCTTCGCATGTATGATGTAGAAGATCCCTTACGTGGCGTCGGCTGCCACCCGCTGATATCCCACAGGTAAAAGCCTCTATACCCGGGGAAAATGAAGACTGAAGGTTGGAAGAAAAAAGGTTGCAACCTGACGAAGGGACCTGTCCGGTCCTGAAACGCATAGTGTTTTAACGATTAAAGATACTGCAAAATATATACATCGACTTGACTACTTACTGGTCTGGCGCCGTGTCCCGAAAACTGCAACCTTTTTTCTTCCAACCTTCGGTCTTCATATAGACATTAGGCCCTGTTTATGCCGCCATATAGAAGTTAGGCCCCCTAATTGTACCCCCATAAATTTAGTGCCCTCTGCAGATAGTGCCACACAGTCGTCCCCCCCCAGGTAGTGCCACACAGCTCCCACTCCCAGGTAGTACCACACAGCCATCACCTCCCAGGTAGCACCACAAAGCCCCCACCTCCCAGGCAGTGCCACATAGCCCCCCCCCAGGTAGTGCCACACAGCCCCCTCCTCCTAGGAAGTGCCACACAGCCCCCTCCTCCCTGGTAATGCAACACAGCACCCCTCCCTGGTAGTGCCCCACAGCCCCCTCCCTGGTAGTGCCACAAAGACACCCTCCCTGGTAGTACCACACAGCCACCCTCCCTGTAGGTAGCGCCATTCGGGTTCCCTCTAGGAGTGGGATCCTCAGCCACAGCATTTCCTTCAGGGGCAACCCCAGAGCCATAGTCCCGGGCAGAGCACTATTAGCACTCTGCCTGGGACTCCTGTTCTGCTCCAGACATCACTGTCCACATATGGAAAGTAGGATAGTAGGATTGTGAGAATGACACCTGGGTAGGTGAAAAAACACAAAAAAAAAAAACTTAAAGTGGCGCTGGTCCCTTGGAATGTAATCCACTATTTGTTGTTAGTGTCGCTTAAAGAGGAAGCAGACACTGTGTAGGTCAATAAGTCTTTAATGGATACAGGCGACGCATTTTGAAGCCTAATAGGCTCCTTCCTCAGGCAATGTCAGAAAATAATCATGAAGGAGCCGGTTCGGCTTCGAACGCGTCACCTTTTTCTTCTAGTTGTAACATATGTGGAAAGTGGTGTCCCGGGCAGAGTGCTCCGGTACTCCAGCTCTGGAGAAGACCCTGACATCACTGTCCATAAACGGCTAGTGATGTCAGGGGCAACCCCAGAGCCAAAGTCCCAGGCAGAGCGCTACTCTGCTTGGGACACTGTTCTGCTCCTGACAACACTGTCCATATATGGACAGTGATGTCAGGGGCTTCCCCAGAGACGGTGTGCTGGAGCATAGCCGCTAGCGCTCTGCCTGGGACTCCTACACTCATCCTGACCTCACTGTCCATGTATATGGACAGTGATATAAGGGCCTTCCCCATAGACAGAGTCCCAGTGCAGAGCCGCTTGTAGCGCTCTGCCTGGGACTCCTTCTCTCCCTCTGATATCACTGTCCATATTTGGACAGGGATGTCAGGGGCTTCCCCAGAGACGGAGTACCAGAGCAGAGCCACTAGCTCTCTGCCTAGGAATCCTTCTCTCCTCCTGACATCACTGTCCATATATGGACAGTGATGCCGTGAAGATGGCAACGACAGCAAGTGTAGTGGGCCCCAGCACTTGCCCGGGTTTGCAATGTGCTAACGCTGGCCCTGCTCCTAGTTTTTTACCATGGCTCGTCTGATGTTTACATCTTCGTCTCTTCCTCTGGTTTGTTGCATCTTGACCGCTTTCCTAGTGACGATTCCTAGTTTGGTTCCTGACTTTACCTTTTCTTCTCTAGACAGTCCTAGCAGCATATCACCTGCCAAACAGTTACTACGCTGGGGAATCTGACAGGGGGTTAGGGGTGAATAACGGGGAGATTCCTTAGACTCTCTAATTTAGTTTAGCCAAAACGAAACCGGTTGTGGCTCAATGATCCACTTCTCCGATGATAATCGTAACACTAAGGTGGTTGAGGCTGTCACTTTTATATACGAGAAGGGTGTCCCTGGTTAGATACCCACCACTGGGTCACAAATATATAATTAAAGGACTTTTGAAAACGGGATTCATAATAAAGTGGACAATCACATTAAGAGAGTTTCTATTTAACTCCTTCATAACCATCAAATATCTAGCACCCAGTCAGGAGCATGTGATATTAGACCCATAAGTCTTCTCTTATGTATCACATACCCATTCAAGCTCTTTTTCCATTAAGTCGTTGGGAACAGGAATTCATCATTGAGTGTAATTTCAGTGATTTCAGGGGAGACCACATGAATTCCTGTATTAAGTGCAGTGCGCTGGGTCTTTCATGCAGCAGTTAATTAGCCCGTCTGCCCTGGACAGCCATTCATGGCACACTTTATGTACTCCCAGCAGGCCAGCTCCAGTACCAAAGCCTTGGTACAAATGGGATTTATTCAGTAAGGAGAAAGTCTCACCCTTTTAGTCATCATTCATGTCTCCGGTCTGAAAAGGAATCGGAACAGAGATGGAACAATAGCCAAGGCCACATTTACAGGAGACCTGGCTGTACAATGGAGTCATGCAGATGTAACAGCCCCGTAGACAGATGATAGCATAGAAGAAAAAAAAAAATCCAAATTTCTCTAAAAAATATTCTAAATTAAAATGGCAGTAAAATTGTTGGGTTTTCAAATGATCCCGATTATCAGACTGACATAGAAAAGTAAAAAGAAATAATAGCATATCCATAAAATGATCTGTGGCGTCAGTTTGGATATCCCCATGGTTGTCTTGTAGGTCTGCAGGATGCATAAGCTGTTTTCTAGTAGCCTGGAGTCTGGAGCCATTGGCAGAACACAGACGACTGCTAAAACCTTGGATTGTCTAGTTTATAAAAATCCATTTTCTAATACATTATTAGAGAGTTAATGGTTGGGGGGTGTTCCAGTTTAGGAACCTTAAAAAAATCCACAAAAAGCATCTCTCACTGGAGAACCCGGCATGTCCATGCATTACAAGGACAGCACATCGATATTAAAGGGACTTGTGTCATACTTTATTTCCCCTGTGGTGGCGCTGCAGGGATATGAAACACTTGCTCCAGGGTTCCCCTGAAGATTACAGATGATCTCTAGTGATCCTAACAGTGGGACACTCTGTGATCAGCTTATATGCGGGGATCAGTTCTAACAAAAAAGGATTGTTCTAAGAGGTGTACTCCTTTTAAGTTTTAAGATGCATGGCCTCAGGTCATATAAGGTGAACCTAAAAATAGTTGCCATCCAAGCCAAGTCTATTCAATCTGGCTCTGTTCCCCCACCCCCTGATGTCGCTGTACAATTAATCGAGAAGATGGTTGAAGTTTGGACGTTTAACTCTGAAGCGCTGGATTGAACTTCTATTTTTCCTATGAATACATTACAACCAAGATGTAAATCCGAGCGCTATACAGGAGACCCGGGGCAGAAGTGGTGAGCTGGAAAAACTTTTTCTTATTTTTTTAAGTGTATTCAATATCATCCACCAGTGAGGTCTCCTAGGACTCATGTTCCTTATTATGCACAGGGGCCTCCACAGAGTGAAGTCCAGCACTGTTATAGACTTACTGGAGGGGGCCACCACCCTTGAAGGCACTCTATGAATTTAATAAATGTCATCAATATAGCGTTCTTCCTGCAGTCCAGATTATAGACCCGGGGGCTCAACCTCTCAAGTGATTTATACACATTTATTTATAGATGACATGTTGAAAAACAACATAACTAACTAAAGTTACTATTCAGTAGTATAAGGGGCGGAGCTGTGACAACATAACATTCTTTTCACTTTAAAGGAGGCTGGTTGTCGTAAAATATCAATGGAAAAGCTGTTATTGTAGCGTAGTGGAGTGCGGATCTCATACATTTCTGAACACAATGTAACATTACTGCGTATGGAAACCCAGAATAAATGAACACAGTAATGGTTTATATCAGGGGAAGTTACCCTTTAAGACTAGATTTATACGACATTGGAAGATTTTATTTCTGAATTATTTCCTTTTTTTCCTCTCTTTAAAATCTGATCACATTCACTAACAGATCGAGACACACTGCCTTGTTTTATGACCGAGCACAATTTGCGACTCAATATCTGGAACAATAGTCGCCGCTTTGAGGACCGTAGTTGCTATTTGATTGTGGTTCTAGCGGATGGCGGCTGACGAGAGAACCTGACAAAGCAATGCTAGCAGTTATAACAAATCAATAGGAATGTACGACATAGTATAGTCTGCGCTGTGTGATTTTTACAACAAAATGGACCATTATCTCCCTCTGGCCGGAGAAGCAGAAACTCGGCAGGGCTCCTTAACCAGCTGAGGGATTAAAGGGCTGTAGTTTCTCTGCAGTCAAGCAGCCACTCTCAATCCATTTACAAAACAACCTCTGCACTGCTGTGTGCATACATTCATACCTCCTACTTCAATTATGTAAATGAACTATACCACCCTATGTACCATAAGGAAAATATACTACTGACCATAAGCAGAATGGTTCCGTAGGTAATGAGATAAAAACATCACCGCCCCCCCCCCACCCCCCCGTCCGATAACTTAAAACATTGAAGATTAATACTAAAGCAATTCTCCAGGAGGTTGTGTTATGGCAGACTATAATAAAAGAAGGACAATTGAGCATTCGAAGCAAAAAATAACTACTTTGTATTGACCTTTGCTGAGTTGTTTCCATAGTCGATAAGGTTAAGCAGCTCCATGTGCGTAGAACCACAATATAATTGTCATTCTTGCTCTGCAACTACAGATTCCCGGTATACCGCTGCCCTGAGCGGAGATTACTATAAACAGGTTTCATTGAGACATAGGAGTCTGTGAAAATGAGGCTTTACAAAGTAAAGTTTGCAACATGGCAACAGCTCCAGCAGCACCGAGTAAAGTGACCATATAGCTAACTATTAAAACATACTGTATTTACTATGACCCAGAGAACCCCCTTTAAACCTTTTACTGTCAAGGTTGTCCTTGTAATATGTCATGACTTTAAAACTTACCATGTCTATAATATAAGCTAGTGCTTAATGTGATAAAAATATTAAAGTTTCAGAATCTTAGCTTTTAAATAATACCAAACTCAATATTCTAGGAGAAATATTCGGGGAGCAGCGCTCATTTGAAGTCAGGGAGAAGCATGAAAAGTTTTACTTCCTGGTTCTGTGTCTGTGTAGGGGAAGGAGGAGGCGAAGCTGCAAGTGAGAGCAGGAAGAAAGACACAGCCTGTTACTGTTATCTCCCCCCCTGTACAGCCTCCAGTGACTCTGGAGTGGGGATACAGGAACTTTTCTTATCACCCCTATTACCAGAGTGTTTATGTGCCCTCTGATTAAAACATTAAGGGGGTCTTTTTGTTGTTGTTGTTGTTTTTTTAAGTGAGAAGATGAGTAGTTGGATATCTACTCACCCCCTGCGCCTAATCAGACCATTTATATGCGGCATCTGGATCACAGAGATTTTTGTTCTGTGATGTTGTGAAGATATGCAGACAAGGACATAAGTGACTTATGAACTCTGCACATCTTGTACTTTTATTTTTAGGAGATATTATGCATCTCACGCTCGGTTTAGGACAGACTTTTATCCACAAACCTGAGATTGTGTCTAATTTTTACAAAACATTACGCTTTCATGTCAAATTTCATGAAGGTGCTCATGAGCTGTAAAGTGCTGGGTGGAATTCTCTCACCATACCAGGTGTCTACTTTGACAATATATATGGGTATGGGGGTATTATATGATTTTTATGTTATAATTTAGGTTTTAAATTATTCCTAATATAATATCTAAAATATATATTAGAAATATTTAAAAGGGAAAAGAGGAGACATGGCAATATCCCAAATCCTAGTATTGATTTTACAGTCTGAAATCGGCACCTGGTGGAGGTAAAGTTATAGCTGTCTTGTAGCTGCCATATTGGTCGGTATATGTTCACTGTGTATATAGGATACGTTCATGCATGGGTACAGTTTACTATGTTTAATACAGTATCCTTAGCTATTCCAGTTAAAAGTTTAATTTTTATCAATTTATAATTTTTTATGCCAGTTGGAGTTGGCCGAGGTGTCGAGGACACTACATGCCACCATTACTCAGCAAGGAACACTCAGTTGAAGACATTTTGATGAAAAAAATGCTTCTGAATGTGTAGAGATCACAGGTGAGATTGAATATCGATACAACTGGTCATACACGATGAAATGTCTCACTACCAGCAATGATCTGTGAGAGATCTCCTTTTCATGGTGGCCAGTAATGCCTCTGCCATAGATAATCTACCCAGAGAATCTGTCATAAGTGCTTGATATATCCCCATACACAGCAGTAACCAGTCATCACACTAGGCCAAGACATTAAACCGTGTATGGACAGCTTTGGTGTAGTTGTAAGGGAATCTAAAATGTGACAACATCAATGAGCATAAAACAGAGTTCAGATTTGGTTGTCACCACTAGCTGGCCAGTGACATGATAATCTACAGTCTTCTTCCATGTCAATATTGCTGTCAGTGGGTAGTCCTTCGGAATATAACCGTAGAAGACAACAAGGCTTAACGCCATGGTTGGTGATAAATCATGGCTTGGTTAAATGTGCTAATACATCTGAAGAACTTCCTAGTTTTTGTAGATCGTAAGCCCTCAAGGGAAGGGTCCTCTCTCCTTCTGTACCAGTCTGTCAACTATGATGAAAGCAGGAGTATGGAAAAAAGAACGGAGGTCTCTCTGGCCCAGCCGGTTGATGAATCATCGACGGTTAGAGTGGTTCATTCGTCTTGGTCATGAAGACAAGGTAGGTATAAAAGGGGTCTTATTAAGTACAAACACAACAGCACAGTGTTTCGAAACCGGACTGGTTTCTTCCTCAGGTAGCGTACAAATGAAAAGGTAGGTTGGGTGCAGGTTAAATAACCGAACATCAGGTCGGTAGGACTATGATGAAAGGCCTAATATTCAAGGTCAAGACCAAAAGTTCAAGGTCATATTGTAATGTACAAGTAGATCAAGTTTGATAAGATTGGTCATTATGACCAATGGTGAGGCCCAGGGATCACCATGTTCTGGCTGGTAAGGCTAACAGTAAAAAAAAGATTGAAAAGTTGTGGTCAAGTTAATGGACAGTATTTTCAGGTGTGAATATACCAGTTGTACAAAAGATGAGAGTCAAGGACAACCCTGTTAGTATCGGATATTCCAACTACGACATTACTTTAGAATACAAGAACATTCAAGAGCAAATACTGTTGATCAAAAAATTAATTACAGCTAAAGAACTTTCTAGTTGACTCAATATTTTAAGGAGGGGAAAACTAAGGCCTCATGCACACGACCGTAGCCATGTGCACGGCCGTGATTTTCGGGTCGGCCGGCCACGGAGTGCCAGCCGTGAGCCGCCCGCAAATCGCGGGCTCTGCACATGGCCGCGGTCATTATTTTCAATGAGCCCGGACCGCAGAACACGGCCATCATAAGGCTTGCCCGTTCTTTCTGCGGTCCGGACTCCGGGGTCGTGTGCATGGCCCCATAGGAATAAATGGGGCCGCAATTCTCCCGTGGATTTTCGGGGGAATTGCGGCCGCAAAAGCACGTTCGTGTGCATGGGGCCTAAGCATTACAATTTATTGGTCAATTATGCTGGTGGCAGACATTCTTTCAATGTCATTACCGCTTTAAAAGACAATAAGGCACAAGATCAATAGTGTAGCTAGATCAACTAGAACTATCTAGTTGTTGGCTAATATTTCCAAAAGAGTCCATCTGGTTCTGCTCGTAGACAACAGTCCATTGTTTAACTCAACCTTGACCTTGTCGGAAGAGGATAGTCATTTTGAAGGTAGATAGTCATTCAAGACTGCTGCTAAAGAACACCCTGTTTTGAAACGACTGGGTACAATTTCGGCAATGTACTATTGAGGCCAAATTCATGTCCATTCACGGCTATTTTTAAGAAGGTCTAAATAATTGTTTCCAATTTTCTCTTAAACCTCGGGAATTGTCTGTAGCTTTTGACAAACGGAACTCATTTCAAATGCTCCCAGTGTTTTTTCCTAGGTTTGATAAAGACAATTGATACGGATAAGTGGCCTTCATTTTCCAGTTTGACTTTCGAGATAATGAGGTTGATGTCTAAATGTAGTTTTCCTAGTAAATATGCCTAGGAAATATAAATTAAAATACATGTAGTGGGTCTGCAGGAGCCAGCGCGTAAAAGAATAAGTGGCTGAGCGAAATCATTCATTATATTAAAAAAAATACTGTTATTGTTAAGTGAATGTGACAGACACAAAAGGCAGCACAAGTGCCTGCTGGGAAATCCCTTGCCCTAAGCCCACTCTGTTGTTTAAGTAAATCATTTTCTGTGCAGCTTAAGAAAAGGACAATTACAGTTTTCATTTTTGCTTTTTACACTCAGAAATTGTGGCGCGTAGACCGCGCTTAGGACTAAAGTGCAGCGCTCGGCCCGATGCTGAGTTATTAAACACAGACAAGCCGCGTAGAGGACACACAAACCAAAGTCACGTACTTGTGTTTAATAGGTGGGTGCTGAAGTCTATGATCAGGACGGCGGTATAGATTGTATATTACGGCGGTAATTTTCATTATTAGACCTACAAATCTGTGTATTGTACTTTGTACGGTCATGGAAGGGTCCAAGTGTGGTTAATATGCTCTAATATATCATTGAGATTCTATTTTAGTAGCCCGATTACAGGAGTGGACGCTCAGTCCGCACTCGTGTATGGTTGTTAAGATTTAAAAGAAAAATGAAAGTCATCGTTGATATTACGATCAATATTATAATAATTCTCCTTATGTTACATTGGGCTCTGAATTTCACTTCCATTATGTCCCGTATTCTCTTACCAACGGCCGTGGTATTTTTCTGTGCTCATTGTCCCCCCCCCCCCCTCTATAGAGTACTGCATTGTGAGCTGCCATCAGGAATGGAGGAAAGGAAGCGACAACTGACCGCAATTATGGCTCACAGTAGTAATTGCCGGGGCGTAACTCGGCCCCATAACCCCCCCTTGTAGATAGTGCCCCCCCAGTAGATAGTGCCATACAGCCCCCTGTAGATTCTGCCATACAGCCCCCCTGTAGACAGTGTCACACTCCCACTGTAGATAGTTCAACCCTTCCCCCTTGTAGACAGGGCCATACTGACCCCCCTTGTAGATAGTGTCCCCACATCCCCCTTGTAGATAGTGTCATACAGCCCCCTGTAGATAGTGCCCCCCTGTGGACAGTGCCCCCACCTCCCCCTTGTAGATAGTGCCATACAGCCCCACTGTAGATAGTGCCCTCCTGTAGACAGTGTCCCCCATCTCCCCCTTGTAGATAGTGCCATACAGCCCCCCTGTAGATAGTGCCACCCAGCTACTCTATGTAGATAGTGCCATACAGCAGCCCCTGTAGATAGTGATACATCTCCCTCTTGTAAATAGTGCCATGCAGTCCCCCTTGAAGATAGCGCCCCCGCCTCTCTGCCCTGAAATAGTGTTCAATAGTATCTGCGCCCTAATTGAATGTGGCGTCGCTACTGCTGTATCGCCCGTAGCGTCTGCTAGCGGTGCCACCAGGCCTGTGGCGGATTGTGCCGGTGGGTGGCACGGGCCCCCTCATGCCTCGGGTACCATAGCAGTCGCTATGGCTGCTACAGTGGTAGTTATGCCACTGGGTAGTTGTCAGATTTCAAGTCCGTTCTACTCATTGGAATATTTTTACTATGTCAACAACAACTATGATAATTCTGATAATATTTTCTCTTTTCGTTCATTATTCAAATTAGAATGACTATTTTTACTCAGATAAACTTTTGGAAATGTTTAAATATTTTGAAGATCATGAAATTGATATAAAAAACAGTAACAGCCACCGGTGAAGCAGGAAACAATGTACTTGTGGCAAATATAACCATTGTCAACCTTTCCTAGATAATTCATAGAGGAGAATGAAGTTGAGTTCACAATAAATTCAGTAAATCATCTAAAAATAATTTAAAATACAACCTAAACCCTCTTTGTTAACCCCATATTCCAATCAAACTCTACCATGTAAACGTCATTTAACCATCATTGATCCATCTATGGTTCCCTTACATCGCAAATCCCGTCATATTTTACAAGAGGAGGCAGGCAACCCTATATTTCTTTTCAAAATGTCGGACAACACGGTGGAACCCAATGGACCCCATTACAAGTCCATGGGATCCGTCAGGCGCTAGGGGTATCCATCATCCAACAGGTCCAGTACTGCGGCCGGGTTTCCGTTATAAATAGGAAACAGGACAGAGGTGGGAACAGAGTTTTAGTCTGCACTTCAATAATCAACTCGACTTCGGTTTACTCTTGGTGATGGTTTTGGGTCTTCACACTTCCAATATCACATTGATGATCTCTATGGCTGTCTTCAGTCATCATATTGGCGTAGTTGCATTTTCCAAAGAGTTTGATATTGATAGCAGATTTACAAAAGTTAGGTACATGGCCTGCACCAAATTTATTATGTTTTTAGACACTTTCAGCACCCACCTCGAAGGTTTTGTGTTTAGAAAAAGGACAAAGCTTAGAGGATTTTTTTGCGGGGGAAAATGTTGATGTAAAATACGCCAGCCAAGAGGTGGCAAAAAGAAGAGGTATCTAGTAAGATGGGCCAAAATGATCTTACTGTGTGTGCCATTGTGATAAATTTGGCTCCGTTTTTGCCCACCTGGTCTAGTTTTATCCTGTCGAAATGTAGGATGGAATGAATTAACCCGCCCCAATATGTCTAAGATAAAAAGTCTGGTCAAGTGTGATACAATTTGGCTTTTTTTAGGCATGGATCCCAATGTGGTTCACACCTCGAATAACGTTTATTATCATCTTAGTTCCCATATAAAATCCCTCACCAGTCAAACACGTTGGAGTTTTAGGTTCTAACTTTCGGAGTATTTTTGGAAACTGCTCAAGTTTTCGTTAGTCCTGTACAAAACAACAAATTATTATTATAATTTAATGCAACTCATGGCATTGTCCCGAGCAGAACATAAGATTATTTGCTTGCCACCATAATCACCTGACCTTTGTGTACCTCGACAACCCGCTGGTATTCCTATTACAGGGAAGGACCTAATCTATACCAACAAAAGGCTATAAAAAAAAAAACTTTTTGTGTACTTTAGTGGGAGTAAAATGTCAGAGCTTTTTATTCTGTCAGTACGCGCCTTCCTCCTCCTGCTCCGCGGCGAGTTCTATTCTAGTAATCTGGCATACCTCCATCACATCAAAATTAGGCTGGTTCTAGCACCCAATATGGCATCTCGCGTGTGGCTCTGCGAATGCTCCCTGCTCCCTGTTCTCTTCATAGTGAACAATTCAAACACCTAGCAATCTAGCACTGGCAATAGCAGGACAATAGAGCCATGCACGTGCGGAGACTCTGATTGTATGGGGGACGTGAGACACACATTTTTGCAAGAAGCTAATCCCGGTAACAACCTCCGCCATGCTATGTTGTTTTATTTTTACACCCTGCTTTTGTGATGGGCGTGCAATGAAACCAGGCGGGTCAACACAATGGCAGCTGTAGGGGGAACTGTGTTCTGCATCTTTTTCTCTATTTGCTGGTCCTGGACCCAACATTATAACAATTATAAAAATTATACAGGAACTAAACAGCCTACAGGCAAAAGCAGATTTTATATAAAAATATTTTAACCTCTCCAGTGCCTGACCGTCGGTGGCCATTCATACTCAAATTTTTAGATTTTTTTATTATATTGTTATATTTTCAGATTGATCAATGTATTAATCATATATATATATAAACCACATATGTAAAGAAACATATATAACAAAACATAAAAGGTGATTATGTCCGGAGCTGTTCATTATTTTTGGCTACCTTACATTTGGCCGATGGTATGGACCTACAAGACGATCGTACCGGGAATTGCATTGCGTAAGGGGAGAGATAATAATGTTCCCGATGATCAGCATGACACATCCGAAGATGATGGATCCCACAAAGACCAATCACAAGGTACAGAGCGCAGAGATAACAAGAACCTCCTATGACCAGGAATGTTTGACATCACAACAGACGACTAAAACACTTTGCAGTAAAGTCCTATCCTGAGAAGAGAAAGATGGTGTTCACCACTATGGGTTTGAGCGATGAGAATATATCTCACCAAGTGGAAGGGTAGACGCGGAGTTGGCACACAGACATTGTTAAAGTAGAATTTTTACATAGAAATTATAATTAACTTCAATAAAAAGCAGGTTTTATGCTTATGTAACTTGTGGCCTCTCCCGACTCCTCAACCATATGTGAACAAAGAGTCCAACATTTATTGAGACAATCTCGGACTTCTTGCATTGTCCCACAATGCCATATATCTGCCCTGATAGAGGAGATCGGTAACTAACAGAATTCTCCCGGGCTGATCTTATTACTGTTCTGGCTCCACCATTTGGCCTTACAACACGATGGGGTCAATGACGTGGGGAATATCTCCAAGGTGGCAACAGTTGTAAGGTACTAGTTGTGGTTCCAGTGTGGAGACCTTTGTCACTAGCACAAGGAGAACACATTATGGTCTTCAAATTACAACCAGGGTAATATTGGAGGTGATTCTTAGGGTAGAAAATATAGGACTTGAATCTAAAAGATTAGTTGTGGCATTCACAGGATTGGCTCCTGATTGGCAGACGCTGTCTATTATGTCAGCTCCCAAACGGGATTAAGACACTTTTAGGGCTTAAACTTGTTACGGTTTTGGAACACATCACCTGTCTCACCCTTCATGAAAGTGGTTTTCCCATCCTAAACATTTTTGATATATGAATAGGACTTGTACCTGCATCCGTCCTGAGAAGAGAGGTCCTGTATCCTGGTTTGCAGAGGGGAGATAGCTGCACATGTCCAGGAACTCTTCATTATACTTTTTGGCAGTGGTCTACAACCTGTGCCTCTCCAGTTGTTGAGAAACTACAACTCCCAGCATGCCCTGATGGCCTGAAACTGTTAAGGCAAACTGGTGGTTGTAGTTTCTCAGAAGCTGGAGAGACACTTGTTGGAGACCACTGCTCCATAGAACATACGGAAACAGACAAATAAGGGGAAGCTCAACCCCTACCCTGGAGACGAGGGATGGGAACTACCTGAGATGATTCATATCTTCAGCTGCTAGGGCTGCCTCCCTGTTATGTGGACTCATAGTATGTGTCCAAATCAGAAAGTCAGATATCTGGCTTAATCCAAAAAATGAGTAATTTGTTTGAAAAAACGGGACCCCATACGGCGCTGCTACTCAGGAACGAATACAGTAGTAGTTTAGAATTGATACTTTATTGTAGGCTACGCGTTTCAATGCCGCACCGGCATCTTCCTCAGGCCACAAACATTGTAGTCTGAACAACAGCCCTTAAATACACCACGCGGGAGAAAAAAACCGCCAATGTAGACAGGGTTAAAGTGCAAGATGACGTAATCACTGTGAACAGTTCAAATAAGACAGGTACACAAAGTAATCCAATAGGCTGTTGTTCAGACTACAATGTTTGTGGCCTGAGGAAGATGCCGGTGCGGCATTGAAACGCGTAGCCTACAATAAAGTATCAATTCTAAACTACTACTGTATTCGTTCCTGAGTAGCAGCGCCGTATGGGGTCCCGTTTTTTCAAACAAATTACTCATTCACATTGCGGTGGTCCCTCAAAGATTGACCGGCTGGGATCTCGGCAGCAGCACTCATCCATCACTTATCTACCTTTTACCCGCTCCTGACATTTTCACCTGTGGTAAGCCTCCATCTGTCAAACTAAGTTTGTTATATCTTGGGCTTACTCACACTATGTGGCGCCGTGCTTTTCTCTCTCAAACCTTAATCCAAAAAAGAGAGACAGGGCCGCACATCCAAAAAGAAAAGGTATTCATTCACCCAAAGATGAATCTGTCTCTCTTTTTTGGATTTGACTAGGAGACTTTTAGATCATGTCCTGTTGAGGCTTGCACGCCGTATATTATATTTATCTAGTTCTGTGATATCCTTGTGGTTTGCCAGATATCTAGCTTAGACATACAAGTTTTTGCAAAATTGGAGACACTTTTAAATTCACTTTCAGTCTTTTCTGGGGGGCCGTGGGGTCTGCTACGTCTTAAACTATGAAATTGATTACCGGTTCCTTAAAGAGGCTCTGTCCGCAGTTTATAACTTCTCTATCTCCTAACTAATCTAATAGGCGCTTTATTGTAGATAGCCACTGTTTGTTTTTTGTTTGTTTTTTAAATTTTATTTTTGACCAAGTTATGAACATTTTAAGATTTATGCAAATTTATTCTTAATGCCCAACTGGGCGTTTTTTAACTTTTGCCCAAGTGGGCGTTGCAAAGAAAAGTGTATGACTCTGACCAATCAGCGTCATACACTTCTCCTCGTTCCAGCCCAGCTTGATTCACAGCACAGCGTGATCTCGCGAGATCACTCTGTGGCGTCACTTCATCCCGCTGGTACTTCCCTGGAGCGATGGAAGATTGAACAGACCTCGCCTGTTCAATCTTCTGTCGCTGCGGTGAAGGACTCACGAGATGAAATCACGCTGTGCTGTGGATCAAGCTGGGCTGGAACGAAGAGAAGTGCATGACGCTGGTTGGTCAGAGTCATACATTTTTCTTTACAACGACCACTTGGTCAAAAGTTAAAAAAACGCCCAGTTGGGCATTAAGAACAAATTTGCATAAACCTTAAAATGTTCATAACTTGGTCAAAAATAAACGTTTCTAAAAAAAAAACAAAAAACAGTAGTTATCTACGTCAAAGATTAGGCAGGAGATAGAGAAGTTATAAACTAGTGACAGAGCCTCTTTAAATATTACCAAATAGGACACATCAGGGCATCTACATGATGAAGAGCTCCTAAGTAGAATGTGTTTTTAACATGTCTAGAAGGAATTTTCTTGGCACTTCTGATTGGCAGAGAAGACTCCGTCATACGTGACACAGACTATATGTATATCGCATGCATCAGATAATCTCGTAGATGTCTCTCCCCCCAATCTCTTGTAGATTGCCTTCTATGAAGGCGTCTGCCGAAGTGACAGCTGTTCCTTAATACAAGACGTCCCGACACTAATTCCAGATGGAAAATCGGTTCTAATGGGTTATAACATGGGAGCCCAAGACGAGACTGAAGCCAAAAGTCAATTTGGAAGAGCCTTTGATAGAACAGGTTGGTTTAATAAGAGAAGGATAGGACAGCGGCAATCTATAACTATAGGGGGCTACTCGTTTCCACGATCCTTCTCCAAGGGCAGCAAGTGAAGAAAGTGAAATGGAAGTAGAGGGAAGAGCGAAATGAAGTGATTTCAGCATTCCTGGCGGAGCTATTACCAACGTCTTGAGAAAACACTTACTGTAAGAGGCGTGTTTTTTCACGATTCAATTCAAGCGAACGAAGGCTTGTTTTTATAAACAGGCAAATGACTCAGCTTGCAATCTCAGCTGGCGACCATTCAATTATTATTATAACGGAGCCCCCTGCTGGAGCTTTCCATATTTCATCCGCAGAAACCTCACGAACAAACACTCTGCCTGGTTATTTCCTTGTCTACACTAACACTCCCTTTCTCTTTAACAGATAGATTTAGTAGTAGAAAGACGGAACGGGAATGATCGCAACGATGTTACTCTTTATGACCGGGAGCCATGTGTGTCCGTGAAAACAGATAGACACATATGTAATGTCCGTATAGCCCTGGACAGATGAGCCGTTAAGTTGTCAGTATTGGAAAATATTTTTCATTTATCGAAATAAATTCCCCATGTTAATTAAATTTTATCATAGCAAAAATGAAGTAAGAAATTTTTTTTGTAGCTTAAAGGTCTTTTTACACCGGCCAATGATTCGGTGAACGATCGCTCGTGTGTAAACAGGTCAAAGATCGGACGATCAACGGGGAAACACTCGTTCATCGGATGATCGCATCAAACAGGGAGACGTGCTGCCAACATGATGCAATTGCATGGGGACAAGCGATCATAGTAACGATCATTGGTATCCATACTAAACGATCATTGCTCTGTTTCAAGGGATCAACGAGTGCCGATCGACAAACTGTATTGTCGATTGGCGCTCATCTTAAAGTGGTAAACATGGGCGATATCTCCCCGTGTAACACCACCTTAACACATGGCTGACGGGAACAATTTCCATTGTTTAGAAATTATATTGTTACTGTCACACAAAGGACTGGACCAGCAGAGTAGGGGAGACCCTCCGGCGAGCCCAGGCTCTGCCCACATGTCCAATAGAACCCCATTTGGAGGTGGCTTTGGAGCCAATTATTTTTCATTACGGTCTAAGGGATGATTCATAAATACCTATTAGATCTTATTGATGATATGTCCTGTGTGTACAATGATAACATCAAAGATTACATGCAATTAAAAGTGGACCTGTTGTGTATAGATGGAGGGTGAGTCATCAGAAGAATCTCCTCTGGGGGGCTCCACAAACCCTAGTCCATCGCCCCACAGAGTGTTGGTATACATATTTTAATCACACACTGATGTAATGATGATAGATGGAGCTATCTTCCTATATTAATTAACATTTGTTTTTATAGTGTCTCCAGGTTCCTATATGGTGGGAGATTATATACATGTTTGGCAGTTTAGGCGGCAGGGACAGGGAAGATTTTGGGTCAGTGCCTAAGAGGTTTAGTTATGTAGGAGGTCAACCTGACATAAAACTATTGGTGAAGCCTTTGTGTACCTACATCTGTGTTACCAGGGGAGCAGCTATTGTGGGTGTAGAGGTAGCAGTCACACCTGGAATTTGGTGCCTAAGGGGGTCCAAAATCCCCTCTGCCACATAAGAAGACATTGATATTATAAATCCCACGTGGTAGGAGGGGGCTCTGTTACAAACCTTGCATTGGGGCCCAGGAGCTTCAAGTTACGCCTCTAATTTACATCATTATATCAATATATTCACAATTTCCTATTACATGGGTTCACTGATTGCTGTACATTTACCCCTTGTCTAGCTTTCCTTATGCAAACTACTCATGATTTCTACTACCCCATTGGGAGGGATGGAAAAAAGTCCTGTATAGAATGGATAGGAAGTCAGAAAAACAGGAACAACCTTCTGTGACCACTTCTGTACATGTAGCTCCATGTTGTAAAGGATCTGCCAGGCACAGCTTCTTTATCAACGCCCATAGGTAATCATATATATTTTTTATTCTAGTATGTCTATATGTTGTTTTCAATAAAGTATTTTCTCAATTTCATATACTTCCAGTCTTCAGGCATCTTCTTTTGTAGGTTATATATTTATGTTTCGGATGCTTATGTGGGTACACGCCCCAGGATCTAGCTCATATTACACTAATTAATTTCTTGTTTGCTGACAGCCGCAAGGTACTTCTGTTGGGCTGTTCTGATCCATGCTGTGCTTTTCGGTTATATTGCCCATAGGTAATCAGTCTGCACCTGCTTCTATGTCTGTGAGACTGACTCCATCTTCCACCACTCAGGGTGGCAGGCTTAGGAGTGGGAGAACCTATTACAGCCTGGCCAGACGGAGCTAGCTCCCGCCCCCTGTCTATTTATACCTGCCTTTCCTGTTCCTCCTTGCTTGTGAATCTTCTCTGTTGGTTTCCTGGCCCTGCTGCAGCTTCTTGTACTATTTGTCCCTGCTTCGTATTGACCCTGGCTTGTTGACTACTCTCCTGCTCTGCGTTTGGTACCTCGTGCTCTCCTGGTTTTACTCGGCTTGTTCACTACTCTCCTGCTCTGCGTTTGGCACCTCGTACTCTCCTGGTTTGACTCGGCTCGTTTACTACTCTTGTTGCTCATGGTGTTGCCGTGGGCAACTGCCCCGTTTCCCTTAGGTTCTGTGTTCCCTTGTTTGTTTGTCTGTCGTTCACTTATTGAGTGTAGGGACCGTCGCCCAGTTGTACCCCGTCGCCTAGGGCGGGTTGTTGCAAGTAGGCAGGGACTGAGTGGCGGGTAGATTAGGGCTCACTTGTCTGTTTCCCTACCCCCATCATTACACATGTATTGAAATGGTAGTCACCCCAACAGGAAGTCAAGTGGTTGCTAGGCAACCTGTAGGAACAAAGAGTAAACCAAGGGAGACCCAAAAGAGAAACATAGAGATACATAGTAAAGTGGAGTAATATCAAAGTCATGGAACCCCCATTTGACCACCAGATTTCCTCTTCTAAACATATACCCTTTGTACTGCAAGAGGAAGAGACAGAATTTTTTTTATTAGAGGGTTCCAGCTTATTGTGATCTGCTTATTGTCAAGGGATCCTTCTAACAAGTAGGGATTGTCCAAAATGAAGAACCCTTTAGAGGATTTCCCCCAGTTTGAGGTGGGTAACTGGCGATCTAAGACCACACACACATTACAAGTCTTCCGATTTAAGGACAGGACCAGTAGATATGGTACTCCAGTCCCCTTCTAGCCCCAGGTAAGTTGTAGAGAAAACTTTGGCCAGATGGGAGGAGACCACTTGTCATCTAAAGAAGACCTCCTGAGCAGTCTTCACTACAGAAGTGGTGACAGAGACTTTGTCTTATCATTTTTATATAATTATGGCTTGGTATTATTAATATCTCTTCTGGTATTCTATTGTCTCTGTCAGTGTCAGCGGGTCCACGCAGGATCGAGCTGCTAGCGATCACATCTAAGTTCATAACTTAGATGTGATCAATTACAGGTGGATCCTGCGTGTCAGAGACACTCAGGACCCGCTGACACTGAACCCGTCAGTCCCGCAGATCTGACGCATTCAGGTCTTAGCGCTAGATACAGCTGCTCTGTATACAGGATACAAAGCAGCTGTATCTCAAAAAGTAAAAATTATTTTTAATAAAAAGAATTTTGAAAGTTGGACCAATCACAATGATGGACAGTTTTCCTTAAAAAAAAAAACAACAAAAAAAAAACATTTTCAAAGGTGTACATAGCCATTAAGAAAGAACTTACATTATTTTGGGCCCTTGTCTTCTGACTATAGATGTAAGATTAGCCATACAGAGGAAGCACCAGGTGGACATATGGAGACATCTTGGGTCATGTTTGTGTGGTCTATACTAACGTGACAGCACAGGAAACACTACAGAGGGACAGCACCAGGCGGCCAGACAGAGGAAGCTCCGGTGGAGGAGGAAGCACCTGTGGTCCTCAGTGTTGGTAAATTCCTTTGTAGTTCTAGTCCCACTTTCAGTAACAAGAACAACTTTCTTTTTTTGTGTTAGTAAAACAGGACATCTCTATCCATTGGTAACAAATGCAACAGATTTTTTGAATCATTCTAAGAATGACCTGACATTAATGGGAATTGTGCACCATATTCTACAACCGGAGAGCACCATGTTTTGGGTATGGGGCACACTACATATTCCATTCCAATCAGGGCCTGCTTTAGGATAGATGGCGCCCTGTGCAAAATTTTCTTTCGGCGCCCCACCCCATCATAAAAAAATGCCCCATAAAGAAGTATAATGCACCCCCCACAGTATAATGCCCTTTTTAGTCCCCCCCACACAGTATAATACCCGCTTTAGTGCCCCACACAGTATAATGTCCCTTAAGTGCCACACACAGTTTAATGTCCCCCTGTAGTGCACCCACACAGTATAATGCCCCCTTAGTGCCCCCCACAGTATAATGTCCCCCTCCCCTTCCCTAGGTGCCACACAGCCCCCACCTTGTAGATAGTTCCCCCTGTAGATTGTGCCGTCCAGCCCACCACATTCCCTTGTAGACAGTGCCCCCACCTCCCCCTTATAGACAGTGCCATACAGCCCGCACCTCCCCCTTGTAATCTAAACAGTACCCCCCAAACATATAAATCAAATAAATTGTACTCACCTAGGCCCCGTTCCCGCAACAAACAGAGCTGCTACACAACCCCCGACAGGATCCTTGCGTAGACCGGCGTGTTCCAGTGACGTCATCACGCCGGCCTGCGCGCCTGATAGGCTGCACGCCGAACAGCTTGTAGCCTATGACAGAGCAGGGAGATAACTCCCTGCTTTGTCATAGGATTCAACGGTATCTGTGTCCTAAGGATGCAGATACTATTGAAAGATACTATTGAATGTAGCGTTGCTACCACTGTTGTGGACATAGCAGCTGCTCCCTTCCAACTGCTGGAGTGATGCGCCCTGTGCGATGGCACCGGTTGCACACCCCAAAGGCCATCCTTGATTCCAATATTGTACCCAGAGCAGGTATACTATTCTTAGGAAATCTCCTCTTCTGGATCTAATGCATCCTAAGGAGAATCACGTCAATGGCTATGGTGTGTCTGGCATATTTGCTGTCCAATTTTGTTTTCTCCAAAATTGGGATTATAAATCTTCAGATCATTTTCAGGGTGGGGACTAACATGCAGTCCAGAATCAGGGGGCTCTTGTTTTCATATATTTACTATATTGATATTTTCACTGGTACCAAAAATGGAACATTTAGAAGCAAATTTTTGCTTGAAAGCAGCGACTACCCCCCCAAAAGAGAGAGACTCTTGGGTTTGGGTTGGCAACCACCGTGGGAGCTGTAAAAGCATATTGTAAAGCAAATGCCATCAATGTTGGTGATTGTGATACAACTATGCATTATATTAAATATTGGTATAGATGATCTCATCGTTTGCTACATGGAGATTCCTAGTCCATTGGTGCCAGTAGAAATAGCTGCTTTTTATAGCCTGCGGGCTCCGCGGGCATTGTCGGAGGGCTCAGTCGTGCCCTGTGGATGACCTGCGCCTTTAAATCTGGTCCAGCTGCAATGACTATGACATCAGTCGATTAAGCCTTAAGCTTTTCACTTCCCTTCGGTTGAGGGATTATACCATGATAGGGATGTCCGCAGCTACGCGTCCTTGGACATGTTATGTGTGAGTACATGCAAACATACAAATACATCATAGACGTAGACACAAAATGCCCCAAAACCTAAATCATATCAATGTATAAAACAGTTACAGTGGAGCTAAAAGATGAAGGCGTAGAGTGACATCATCTCAATCCATAATGTATCTGCCCAGGAGCCTATAGGATACATTTATGTATAGATGCCGCTGTTTGTGGCCGGGGGGGGGGTGCACCGTGCCGGATGCAATCTCCGCATTCAACGACCTACTTACACTGCAGCTGCCTAGTTCCTCCACGTCTCAATATCCAAAGACCAGATGCTTCTTTGCAGATTTTCTCCTTGAACTTATAACCTATAGGAAATTATTAACCTATCCGTGACTTCACGCTTAACACACGTATGGATCATGCACTTCTTTTAAATCCCTTCTGTTCTCATGACAGGTCCCACATGCTGGATGTAGAGTCTACAGGTATTTCTCTATATTCTTACTGAGAGGTAATGTCTACAATTAGGATTCATTGTTCTTATCAAGTATAAAGAATTGCAAGCCGGCGTTCAGAGAGGATCACAACACCAGGATTTATTACACATGGATTATATCTGGAGGCCTTCAGGGTTTTCTCTTACATTTGGGGAGTGTTGGTCAAACACACATTGTTGGGTCCCCTATAGTTTTATATACACAGGTATGATGTAAAATATACAGAGAACATCTCATCTGTTTGGGATCAAAATACAATGACACCCGGACAGTGATTACAGGACAATGACACTTGGGCTTTCAGAGAAACGGGTCCCAGAAAAATGACATAATGACACATGCTGTCCCAGAACACAGTCATCCAAGAACAATGACACACCAATACTTGGGGTACAGGATAATGATACACTGACACTTGGGCTACAGGATAATGACACACCAACACTTGGGGTACAGGATAATGACACACCAACACTTGGGGTACAGTATGACATTGACACTTGGGGTACAGGATAATGATACACTGACACTTGGGGTACAGGATAATGATACACTGACACTTGGGGCACAGGATAATGACACACCAACACTTGGGGTACAGGATGACACTGACACTTGGGGTACAGGATAATGACACTGACACTGGGGGGACAGAACAATAACACACTGACACTTGGGGTACAGGATAATGACACTGACACTGGGGGGACAGAACAATAACACACTGACACTTGGGGTACAGGATAGTGATACACTGATACTTGGGGTACAGGATAGTGATACACTGACCCTTGGGGTACAGGATAACGATACACTGACACTTGGGGTACAGGTTAATGATACACTGACATTTGGGGTACAGGATAATGATACACTGACACTTGGGGTACAGGATAATGATACACTGACACTTGGGGTACAGGATAATTATATACTGACACGGGGTACAGGATAATGATGCACTTGGGGTACAGGATAATTATATACTGGCACGGGGTACAGGATAATGATGCACTTGGGGTACAGGATAATTATACACTGACACTTGGGGTACAGGATAATGATGCACTTTGGGTACAGGATAATGATACACTCACACTTGGGGTACAGGATAATGACACTGACACTTGGGGTACAGGATAATGACACTGACACTTGGGGTACAGGATAATGATGCACTTGGGGTACAGGATAATTATATACTGACACGGGGTACAGGACACTGTCAAAATTGTATCAACGGAACATCATTCGGAGTAGAACACTTTGAGATACAACATTCAGCACTGGCCGTCACATTTATCTTCCCACATGAGACTCCATATTGATTTGTAATGAGTCCGTCTGCTCTATTTGAATTACAATGTTGCCGTTTAATCCAAAAATTTAAAAATGAGCTACGTCCAGTCAAATTGTATATTGTGTATATTGAGCAGAAGTTTTATAGACCATTTATGAAGGAGATAAATGCATGTTGTATATATGATGACTCTATGGGCAGGAGGCAGTGATGACGTCATAAGATGGAAATTCTACTCAATATGTCAGAGATAAATAATCTTGTATCGTCCATCGCTGTAACAGACTGTGTGTATCCAGATATATCTCCCCGATGATTATATATATCTTCAGTTATACAACCACATCCCTCGCTCTTCAAGCACATACTATAAGCCATTAGTTGTCCACTGTAGTCATTACCATGACAGACCTCAATAAAAACCAAGCCCTGGCGACAGGTGGAGTTGCCATAGTCCCAAATGGGGCAACTGACAACCTAACAAATAGTGGAGTGTAGAAGTCAGGATGCCGGCAGCGAGTGAGCTCTGCAACCCAGAAATATCCACGGATTTCATTTTTCTGGCGGGTGGGGGGGGGGGGTCATTTGCCGTGGTTTATGTAAAGCAATAGTTTGATAATCATCTTTTTCTAGTAGTTTATAATCAATCACTGCAACAATGTAACATAATTAATCTTTGCAGCACCAACGTCAACAATCAGCCCCATTCACACCTGTCCGATTAGACACAAATTCCGGTGCATATTCCGCACCGAAATTTACCTTAAAATTCTATGACAATCTGTGTCCAATGCTTGTGAATGGAGTTTCAGCAACCCTGTTCACATGCTGCGGAAAAAATTCTGTTCTGATTTTTCCGCAGAAAAAATCTCTAAGATTAAGTAGCACGCTACTTATTCCCACGGATTCCGCATGGAAAAGCTAGCGGATTTCTACATGTAGATGAACCCCATTGAATACGGTTAATTCGCTTGCCGATCTGTGGCACATCAAACTACACATTCGCGGCAGATATGCAGGATAATACTCACATTCCTGTCACGGATCCTGCGGTAAATGCATGTCAGATTTGCATATGGCCAGGGGCGTAACTAGGAAAGACTGGGCCCCATAGCAAACTTTTGACTGGGGCCCCTTGTAGATAGTGCCTCCCTATAGATTCCACCACACAGCGGCCCCCTGTAGATAGCGCCATACACAGCCGCCTGTAGATAACACCTTACAGCCCCCCTGTAGATAACGTCTTACAGCCCCCAATCCCCCGGTAGATAACGTGATACAGCCCCCATAGATAACGCCATACAGAGTCCCCCCTGTAGATAGCGCCATACACAGCCCCCTGTAGATAGCGCCATACACAGCCCCCTGTAGATAACACCATACAGCCCTCCCTGTAGATAACGCCATACAGCCCCCCCCTGTAGATAACGCCCCACACAGCCCCCTTTAGATAGCGCCATACAGCCCCCTGTAGATAACGCCATACAGCCCTTCTGTAGATAGCGCCATACAGCCCCCCTGTAGATAGCGCCATACAGCCCCCTCTGTAGATAACACCATACAGCCCCCCTGTAGATAGCGCCATACAGACCCCCCCTGTAGATAACGCCATACAGCCCCCTGTAGATAACGCCATACAGCCCCCCTGTAGATAACGCCATACAGCCCCCCTGTAGATAACGCCAGACAGCCCCCTGTAGGTAACGCCATACAGACCCCCCTGTACATAACGCTATACAGACCCCCCCTGTAAATAACGCCATATAGCCACCCCCCAAAAAAATGGCCTATAGTTTGTCCTAAAAAAGAAATGTATCCCCTATCCACAGGATATCCACAGGATAGGGGATACATGTGTGATCGCTGGCAGCGATAAGGAGAATGGGGGACCGAAAGTCCCCCGAAGTTCTCCATGACAAACCTCTGACTTCCGGAGTCTGCGCAGTTCAATAAAAATGAAAGGAGCGCTGGTCACGCATGCACACAAACGCGACCGGTACGCAAGTAATTTCTATGGAGCTGCCGACACAGACCCCGGAAGTCAGAGGTTTGTCATGGAGAACTTCGGGGGACTTTCGGTCCCTCGTTCTCCTTATCGCTGGGCGTCCCAGCGATCCCACATGTATCCCTATCCTGTGGTTAGGGGATGCATGTCTTTTGTAGAAACAACCCCTTCAGTGGCGTCGCGCTGTAGCAGCCATGGCAGCTGCTAGCGGAGCCTCCGGCCATGGGAGGGGGGGACGTGCCCCCTCATGCTGCGGGCCCCGTAGCAGCCGCTACGGCTGCTATAGCGGTAGTTACGCCACTGCCTATGGCCCAAGCCTCAGAGCTGCAGTGTAAAGCACAGAGGAAATAAGCAGAAGCTTGAGCCCCTGATGAGACATGAAGTCAATTTGAGACTACACTAGACAATGCAGCTAAGCAACTGATGGTACAGAGATAAAAAGAAGCCACAACAGAGAATTAGTAGCCAATATCCAAACATTTATATATATATATAATTTTGAACTTCACAACTGGACATCGGTCATCATAAAGTCATCTAGAAGTATAGGAGTGATAATGACCATAAATCTCGGATTACCTGCCCTGGGCTCCCATTATCTGCAATCTAATAAGCCTAATAAATTTGTTTTTCAGAATCTCGATTTTCCTCTTTTCGTCTATAGGTTTTTCCTTGTGAGCGATCTGAATCACTACTTGATAAATCTTGATTACTATTTTCATAGCTCTCACATTAAACCATTCATTAGCTCCCGACACAGCCAGCGGCACAACGATCTGGAGCTGTAAGAAAAGATTTGCTTCCCTTCTACAGTGTTTCTTACTCTGTATCACTAAAGGGTCATTTACGAGCGCCAAGAACTGGAAAACTAATAACGCACGCGATGTCATCTGCCCATTTTCTTTAAATGGGTATTTAGAGGAGGCTTCTAGGATTACAATTGTTTTTTTATTTTTATCACAGAAACATAGGTAAAATAAAAAAATAAAATAGCCATGTATGCATGATCCCACTCCTGGTGGCCATTGTCCTTGGTGTGACATGTTGACTTCGAGATGTTACATCCATGTGGACAAGCACTGCCATGTACAGTATACACATTTCTAGTTGGTCTAAGGCAAGGTTTATACAGCAAAGTATATGTCACATAATCACTTGGTCATGATATCACAAGGATAGCAAGTCACCCTGTGTCTGGTGTTTACACTAGTAGTGTAAATTCAGCCTTTATTCACTACAGACAGGTGACATCACTAAGAATGCAGCCTATCCATTCACTACAGACAGGTGACATCACTAAAAATGCAGCCTATCCATTCACTACAGACAGGTGACATCACTAAGAATGCAGCCTATCCATTTACTACAGACGGGTAACATCACTGAGAATGCAGCCTATCCATTCACTACAGACGGGTGACATCACTAAGAATGCAACCTATCCATTCACTACAGACAGGTGACATCACTAAGAATGCAGCCTATCTATTCACTACAGAAAGGTTACATCACTAAGAATGCAGCCTATCCATTCACAACAGACAGGTGGCATCACTAAGAATGCAACCTATCCATTCACTACAGACGGGTGACATCACTAAGAATGCAGCCTATCCATTCACTACAGACAGGTGACATCACTAAGAATGCAGCCTATCCATTCACTACTGACGGGTGACATCACTAAGAATGCAGCCTATCCATTCACTACAGACAGGTGACATCACTAAGAATGCACCCTATCCATTCACTACAGACAGGTGACATCACTAAGAATGCAACCTATCCATTCACTACAGACATGGGACATCACTGAGAATGCAGCCTACCCATTTACTACAGACGGGTGACATCACTAAGAATGCAGCCTATCCATTCACTACAGACGGGTGACATCACTAAGAATGCAAGCTATCCATTCACTACAGACAGGTGACATCACTAAGAATGCAGCCTATCTATTCACTACAGACAGGTGACATCACTAAGAATGCAGCCTATCCATTCACTACAGACAGGTGACATCAATAAGAATGCAACCTATCCATTCACTACAGACAGGTGACATCACTAAGAATGCAGCCTATCCATTCACTACAGACGGGTGACATCACTAAGAATGCAAGCTATCCATTCACTACAGACAGGTGACATCACTAAGAATGCAGCCTATCTATTCACTACAGACAGGTGACATCACTAAGAATGCAGCCTATCCATTCACTACAGACAGGTGACATCAATAAGAATGCAACCTATCCATTCACTACAGACAGGTGACATCACTAAGAATGCAGCCTATCCATTTACTACAGACGGGTAACATCACTGAGAATGCAGCCTATCCATTCACTACAGACGGGTGACATCACTAAGAATGCAACCTATCCATTCACTACAGACAGGTGACATCACTAAGAATGCAGCCTATCTATTCACTACAGACAGGTTACATCACTAAGAATGCAGCCTATCCATTCACAACAGACAGGTGGCATCACTAAGAATGCAACCTATCCATTCACTACAGACGGGTGACATCACTAAGAATGCAGCCTATCCATTCACTACAGACAGGTGACATCACTAAGAATGCAGCCTATCCATTCACTACTGACGGGTGACATCACTAAGAATGCAGCCTATCCATTCACTACAGACAGGTGACATCACTAAGAATGCAGCCTATCCATTCACTACATACAGGTGACATCACTAAGAATGCAACCTATCCATTCACTACAGACGGGTGACATCACTAAGAATGCAGCCTATCCATTCACTAAAGACAGGTGGCATCACTAAGAATGCAGCCTTGTCCATTTTCTAGAGACAGGTGACATCACTAAGAATACAGCCTGTCCATTTTCTAGAGATTACTGATACTACTAGGAACACAGACAATAAATTCACTAGAGAGTAGTGACATCACTGGGAATGCAATCTATCCAATCATTAGAGACAGGTAACATCACTGTGAATGCAGCCTCACCAGAGAACAATGATAACACTGAGAATGCAGCCAACCCATTCACTACAGACTAGTGATAACCTTGAGAATGAAACCTATCCTTTATATATACACAGGGGACATCACTGATAATGCAGTCTATCCATTCAGTAGAGACAGATGACATCACTGAGAATGCAGTCTATCTAATGATAACACTGAGAATGCATCCTATTCATTCACCACAGACTTTTGACTTCACTGAGAATGCAGCCGATCTATTCACTCGTGAGTGGTGACATAATTGAGAATGCAGCCTATCCATTCACTTCAGCCAGGTGACATCACTAAGAATGCAGCCTGTCCATTTTCTAGAGATTACTGATACTACTAGGAACACAGCCTATAGAGTAGTGACATCACTGGTAATGCATTCTATCAATTCATTAGAGACAGGTAACATCACTGTGAATGCAGTCTATCTATTCACCAGAGAGCAGTGACATCTCTGAGAATGCAATCTGTCTATTCACTTCAGACAGATGACATCACTCAGAATGCAGCCTATCCATTTCTAGACCAGTGATATCACTGAGAATGTAGCCTATCCATTCCCTACAGACTGGTAACATCACTGAGAAAAATACCTATCCTGTCACTACATTCTGGGAAAAACACAGCGAATGCAGCCTATCCATCCACTAGAGAGCAGTGACATCACTGAAATGCAGCCTATCCATCCACTAGAGAGCAGTGACATCACTGAAATACAGCCTATCCATCCACTAGAGAGCAGTGACATCACTGAAATACAGCCTATCCATCCACTAGAGAGCAGTGACATCACTGAAATACAGCCTTTCCATTTACTAGAGGGCAATGACGTTACTGAGAATGCAGTCTAGTCCCCGACTAGAGATATGTAGATAGTATAAAGCAGCACTCTCCTGTCTGTTAGATGTGAGACATATGCAGGTCCAGGTGAGTCCCACTGTCACGGGCCCAAATTATATCCAACTAGGCATACAATATTATTTTCTATATTACTTGCCTGTTGTACTAAATTTCACTTATTTATTTATGTCAGCACTTGATAAAGGACCAGCTAGGCCCAAAATGTTGCTAACACTTGTTGATATCACCGCACAATTTATTCCATCCATTCAGCAGTGTGCTGTCCTATTTTCTACTAGAGAGTGGGGACTATTAATTGAAGTGGTTCCTTCACATACAATTGTATTACATGTCTATGTCAGACAAATTCACCACTCCGTAGCTTTGAAATATTATTTGTAGCAACGTTTTGAGGGAAGACCCGTCATTTTGCTCGGCATAGTAGTGTGGGCGCTTCCCACTGACACTCACACATTACTGTACCGAGCAAGATGAAGGGTCTTTACCCTAAACGTTAATATAAATAATATTTTAAAGCTACAAAGTGGTGAATGTGTCTGACACAGACGTTTAATAAGCTAATATGTGAAGGAATCACTTAATTCTGGAGTGCTCACCCTCTTTTTGCTTTTTACATATGCCCTGGTGGTTAGGAGGTTCGGCCACCCATGTTCCTGCACCCAACATAATACTTAACTACTGAGAGTGCTGCCAGACCCCCCCCCCCCTTTAGGAAGTGTCTATGTCCTGTAACATCACTGAGAATGCAGCCTATCCATTCAGTACAGAGTGATGACATCACTGATAATGTAGCCTATCTATTTACTAGAGACCAGTGGTGACATCACTGACAATGGAGCCTATTAATTCACTAGAGAGCAGTGACATTACTGAAATGCAGACTATCCATTTACTAGAGATCTGCAGTGACATCACTGAGAATACAGCCTATCCATTTACTAAAGATCTGCAGTGACATCACTGAGAATACAGCCAATCTATTTACTAAAGATCTGCAGTGACATCACTGAGAATACAGCCTATCCATGTACTAGAGATCTGCAGTGACATCACTGAGAATACAGCCTATCCATGTACTAGAGATCTGCAGTGACATCACTGAGAATACAGCCTATCTATTTACTAGAGATCTGCAGTGACATCACTGAAAATACAGCCTATTCATTTACTAGAGATCTGCAGTGACATCACTGAGAATACAGCCTATCTATTTACTAGAGATATGCAGTGACATCACTGAGTATACAGCGTATCCATTTACTAGAGATCTGCAGTGACGTCACTGAGTATACAGCCTATCCGTTTACTAGAGATCTGCAGTGACGTCACTGAGAATGCAGCCAATCTATTTACTAGAGATCTGCAGTGGCATCACTGAGAATACAGCCTATCTATTTACTAGAGATCTGCAGTGACGTCACTGAGTATACAGCCTATCTATTTACTAGAGATATGCAGTGACGTCACTGAGTATACATCATATCTATTTACTAGAGATATGCAGTGACGTCACTGAGTATACAGCATATCTATTTACTAGAGATATGCAGTGACGTCACTGAGTATACAGCCTATTTATTTACTAGAGATCTGCAGTGACATCACTGAGTGTACAGCCAATCTATTTACTAGAGATATGCAGTGACATCACTGAGAATACAGCCTATCTATTTACTAGAGATCTGCAGTGACGTCACTGAGTATACAGCCTATCTATTTACTAGAGATCTGCAGGGACGTCACTGAGTATACAGCCAATCTATTTACTAGAGATCTGCAATGACTTTACTGAGTATACAGCGTATCCATTTACTAGAGATCTGCAGTGACGTCACTGAGTATACAGCCTATCCGTTTACTAGAGATCTGCAGTGACGTCACTGAGAATGCAGCCAATCTATTTACTAGAGATCTGCAGTGGCATCACTGAGAATACAGCCTATCTATTTACTAGAGATCTGCAGTGACGTCACTGAGTATACAGCCTATCTATTTACTAGAGATATGCAGTGACGTCACTGAGTATACATCATATCTATTTACTAGAGATATGCAGTGATGTCACTGAGTATACAGCCTATCTATTTACTAGAGATCTGCAGTGACATCACTGAGTGTACAGCCAATCTATTTACTAGAGATCTGCAGTGACGTCACTGAGTATACAGCCTATCTATTTACTAGAGATCTGCAGGGACGTCACTGAGTATACAGCCAATCTATTTACTAGAGATCTGCAATGACTTTACTGAGTATACAGCGTATCCATTTACTAGAGATCTGCAGTGACGTCACTGAGTATACAGCCTATCCGTTTACTAGAGATCTGCAGTGACGTCACTGAGAATACAACCTATCTATTTACTAGAGATCTGCAGTGGCATCACTGAGAATACAGCCTATCTATTTACAAGAGATCTGCAGTGACGTCACTGAGTATACAGCCTATCTATTTACTAGAGATATGCAGTGACGTCACTGAGTATACAGCCTATCTATTTACTAGAGATCTGCAGTGACATCACTGAGAATACAGCCTATATATTTACTAGAGACCAGTGGGGACATCACTGACCCTCAAGCCTATTCACAAGAGAGCAGTGACATTACTGAAATGTAGACTATCCATTTACTAGAGAGCAGTGACATCACTAAAACGCAGTCTATCTATTACAACCCATGCATTTCACACCATTTGGAACTACTATTTGGAACTAGTTATATGAAAGTAAATGGAACTTATCAATTTACTAGAAACCAATGTCTGCCATTGTAAAAACATAAGAAACCAGCAGCTAGTGATGTCAGTTAATCCTTCTGAACGCATGGCGGAATCTACTTTTCCTACATGGCACTCTACAGTTGGTCTATATGACCAATAAAAATGAATGCATGCATCTTTAAGGATGTATTGTGGAAAATATTATATATTCTGATAAGCAGTAATGAAGAATATCTGGAAACATTAGACAGAAGCCTCATTCTCACCTGTGTTTCTGACAAGTTGAGCTGTCTTGCCAATTCTGTCCTCTCTCTGCCAACAACATACTGGCACCTCTGGAACTCCAGCTCCAACCGATAGAGCTGCTCTGCAGTGAAGGAGGTTCTGGTGCGCTTTGGCCGGTCAAGGTCCAGGCCTTTTGGGAGAACGATCTCCCGGATCGTCCCTTTGGCATCTTGATTGAAAGAAAGAGACAAAAGAATGATATCAAATATTCGGCCAAATTCACTGATTCCACCAATCTTCCAGCTAATAGAATACAACGGGCACATTGATTTGACAAGTTTTCCTTGGATTCATTGAGAGAGGGTGAGTCATTTCTCCTCGATTCGCCCCTAGTGGTATTCACCAATTTAAAAACCCCAAAAATGAGAATTGGGTCGTTCAGTTCTGTCATCTCGAGAGGTTATTTTTGTTTTCAGTATCGATATAACCTGATGATCAAAACAACAACATGGCCACCGCCCGATGGTCTACAAGATAATTGTCTGCTGTAGAGGGTAGACATTTCCCTGTCACCATAGATGTTCAGATTATAGGTATTTTATTATCAGTCACCCCCATCACAATTTTATGACGATTCATCAGCTGGTTATAACATATTTCACCTCCATGTGCGGTTTTGCAGCGCGCTACTTTATCACTTGGCACACTACCACCAAGTTTACAGGCACCACTTCCAGAATTGCTTCCTAATTAATCAAAGAATAAGTCAATCATACCATGTGTGGTGAACACTAGAGATCTAGGAGAGACAGAGGCTGAGGTTCAGGCCGCTTTCAGACGGGTGTGATTTTTTGCGCTCGTATTACGAACACTTGGACCTCCCGCAATTTTTTTGGAACCGGAGTTAGAGCAGAATAGAAGACTATGGGGCTCTTACTCCAGTTGAACCGCGGAAGGTCCAGGTGTTGCGTCCGTAATATGGGTGCAAAAAAAGCACACCCGTCTGAAAGCGGCCTTTGGCTGGATTCACACATGCAGTTTTGATGCAGTTTTGGAGCCAACAGAGGAGTTCATGGAAACATTTTTGGATCCACCTCTGTGTTTGGCTTAAAAAACTGCATGTGTGTTTCTGGTCTTAGGCTTCGGCTACACGGTGACTTTGGTTGTGCGATATCAAGACACATAGAAGATGCGCAAAATAAAAATTGTGTGCAATATGTCTGCTACTTGCTATCGCATTGAAGTTGCGCAAATATTGTAAGGTACGATCCAGTTTCGACACGTATGCGATTTACGGTTTACCTCGTGTTACAAATGAGTCGCACGTGACTTGCATTGAAGTCTATGATGACAAAGTCACTTGCGGACAAAAATCTCTTGTGTCGCACTCGCATCAGGTTGCGCGTAGTAATGCAACCGCATTCACAAGAATTACTTGCGATATTGCAACGTGACCTTGCGATTTGCGTGTCGCGGGACTAAAGTCACCTTGTATCCCTTGCCTTATTGTGTGCAGGAAGAAAGCGAGGAAGCCTCTGTCTCCTGCCTCATACATTCTCCACTTATTAATGTTCCTCAATATTACATCTAATAAATGCTTATTTTAGAATTGGCGAATGACCAATGCGTTAAAACTTGAGCGTTGGAAGCTTCATTAAGGATTATTTGGTGTCCAAGCAGGCAAAACATGGATGACTTTGTCTTGTACGTACATCATAAGAATCCAGCGCAGTCTCCCCGTATAACCAGAGTAGGAGACGTATATACTGTATGCTGAGCTCTCATGCTTTATGTGAATCTCCCTTCTCTCCTACCTAGCAGATTTACAATATCACATCCCGCTTCTCATTCTGGAGTCATTTTGGGTCACAGGCAAAATCTATTTATATCAATGACTGTGAATGACACGGCCCGAGACACGGAGAAGATATCCACAGACCTAAATGATGCAAGGAATCTAATAAGACGCATGAGCGGGTGGGGGCACCGTTAGCTTTGTTTTAGCATGGTATTGAAAATATAGTAGTTCTGGTGGGGGTCTTTGTGTTGGGATCCCACCATTCACAACACTGAAGGGACCATGGTGCTGTATTGGGTGTAGCACCCCTTCGGACTTAGGTGGTACGAGAATTGCAGAGCCTTGTCCACGGACAGTTATGGCAGCACTCCGAGTACCTATAGTTTCTGCTATGGAGCAATAGGCGTTCTGCATGCCGCCACATTGGCACCTTCTTATGGTATGGGGGTCTTCTCCCCAAAAAGCAATGCTTCTCTGATGGAACATGTCACGATTTCCTTTCTGTTGTATTCCATATAGATCGAAGAGAAAAATAAATCTTTGTATATCTCCATATGGAAGTATTGCGATAGGGCAAATGGATCTATTTAAATCAGTACTTTGTCATATAAATTCTTTAGCAATTCGGTTGAGATGGTTCACCAAGGATCTTCCGGCGGGCCGAATAAGAGAAACGGGGCCCACTAGAGGACAAGCTTATTTGGGGCTGCAGAGATTTCGCACTTTTTAGGATCTCACAAAGAACATAATAGATCTTATTGATGATATGACCTATGTGTGCATTCAGTATTTGACACTTGGGTGGTCCATACAGACATTTCGTATGGTCAGTCTAAGTTCCCCTAATTCAGAAATCATGAGAAGTGGTGACGGTGACTATCGGTTCTGCTGTTTGTCCTACTACAGAGCTCCCAGAATTAAATATGTGTACATAGCGTGCTGTATATTTATTTCTCATCCATGGACAACGTAAGCAAAGAAAGTTGTCTGAATGCTATTCTGGCATCCTGGCATCAGTTCTAGGCTTTCTACCATCTAATATTGGCCATTGGTGGTTGTTACTCTCTGGAAAAATAATCATATATTTGATTAAATGGAATATTTAAAAAGAGGACAATTAAAGCCATCTAAGGGGGACAAATGTTATCCGGGGGTGGAGAAGTGGTGGCGATATGGTGTCAGAGATAAGGGGTGAAGAGATGTGATGCCAAAGGACAAAGATGCCCAATGACAACCTGGAGCCTAAAGTCATAGCTGGCAGAAGTTTTCATGATGGTCGTCTGCATGGAGGAGAAATAGAATGACTACAATCAGGAAAAATGTCAACTGTGGTTTAATTTAATTATTGTGTAGATACTGTAGCGGGCGCTGTCTGGTGGTATTTTTTGAGTACTCTATGGTAGTAGTATGTGGTATGAAGACACTGTATGGGTTGTATTATTGTATTATAATTAACAGTTCAAAGAACTCTTACCCATACACTTAAAGGGTTATTCCCAAACACTATTCTTCCCCACTCCCCCATACACATGCAGATGCATCCAAGCTTGCATGTTTATTTCAATGGAGAGTCGGGTATACGTGATGTCTGGCAGCGGCTTAACTCCTGCGGGAACAATGGATGAAGCATGTTGAATTGCAACATGCCTGATCCTTCTTGCCCCCAAAATCTGCTGTCAGAGGAGAGTCGGGAGACCCCCATGCACATTAGACAGTCCACTGGACCTGCTGAAATCTGTGGGTTTGGACGACTTTCATTTGTATGGGAACCTTTATCATCCATGCTTCGATATAAAGGATACAGAAAGCCCATACAATCGTGGTGAAATGGTTATGCCTATGGTCAGCTTAAGAAAACAATATGTGGGATGAAAAAAGTTGCACAACAAAAAAAAAGAAAATGTCTATAAAACTACAGTGAATCGCTGGACACAAGTTATCATGTGGCCCCAGCAAAACCATCGTATCTCAAGCCAGAAAAAGAGAGGTATAAAAATGTCATTAATATTTCTCCTTGATGTTGGATCTAATGACGGATTTTCTTATTTGTGCCAGAAAAAATAGGATCAGGCAAAAAAAAAAAAAACAACCTGTCTTGTAGCCCCATAGACAATAGACTAGAAGATCTACTGACAAAGTTCTAATGTCTATGACCAATTTATAACACTAGAGCAGGGGCAGGCAACCGTTTTTGTATGGTGTGCCAATAAAAAAAGAAATCAATGATGAAGTACTCAGTGTGCCATGAAAACGAGAACGTCATATAAGACAAACTGTTACCACGTATGTGACGTAAAACAATTAATCAGTTAATTAAACTTACATTTCAGTGTAACCCTTGTCCCTGACTTTCTTTGCAAAGATGATCCATCTGTGGTGCATACGAAGCTACTAAATACCAGCTTGGGAGGTGCACATAGGAGAGACTGCAGCTACTGAACACCAGCTGGAGGTGCACATAGGAGAGATCGCTGCTACTAAACACCAGATTTGAGGGGAGCACATAGGAAAGACCACAGCTACTGAGCACCAGATTTGAGGGGAGCACATAGGAGAGACCGCAGCTACTGAACACCAAATTTGAGGGGAGCACATAGGAGAGACCTCAGCTACTGAACACCAGCTTGGGGGGTGCACATAGGAGGGAGCTGCCAGCTTTTTCTAACTTTTTCTTTTACAGAGCGGTTACTGAATTCCCTCCTTGCGACGCTGATCACCAGGAGAGAGCAGCGCTGCATTGTGTGCTTGCCAAGTGTTCAGCAGCAACAAATACAATGAAGCGCCGCTCTCCCACCTGGTGATCAAAATCCTCAAGAACATAATTCAGCACTGCTCTCTCCCGGTGATCAGCGACGCCAAGCGTATAATGAAGCGCCGCTCTCTCTCCCTGTGTTTAGTGCCACCAAGTACACAACGGCACTGGACACCAGGAGAAGGAAGTGTGCCAGCAAACCATGCCCCACGTGCCGGCTGTGGCACAGGTGCCACAGCTTGCTGACCCCTGCATTAGTGATTATGTTTTTAGGGCTTCTTTTGCTTTTATTTTTTACCAAATCAGATCCCACCGTGTTGAGAGGTATACCGTTTTCCATTGTACCTCTTTCCTGTTCAGATGCCGGTTTTGGCATCTGAACAAGAGAGAAGTCAAGTGCACCACATCCAATATAATGACAATGCCAGTCACTGTTGCCCTGATCTCTTGCTATATCCCCGATACTGAGCAAGAAGCTTGAGAAATTTTTGTCAGTCACCAAAAATTAAAACTGAAAAAATGTTGGGTTTCTCCATTTCCAGGACAAGTTCATTAATATTGTGATAATGTTGGAGCAAATCTGTGATCCCATGTCCGGTGTCAGCAAACTGAGGTTTCTATACTATCTTTAGCTAATTTAGAAAATGGACTTCAACTATTGTGTGGGACACGGCTCCTTTTCCTCCAGTTTTGATCCACGAGCAGATACAGGGGTGATTCTAACATTTTTACAACCTGAGGCAAGAGGTGAAATGTCCCTTGCCGACACTAGAGTGCCGGGGAATGAGGCTTCCCTAGGAGAAATACTCATTTTGCCTCATGGATGGTGCAACACTGAGTAAGATACATGTCGTATATACAAACCATCTGTAGTACAGAGATGAGCTCAATATATAACATGCAACAGCGCCCTCTATCATCTTGATGACTGTTTTTTAGGACTGAAACAATTTGATGAACTGGGACTCATTCTGCATGTGCCGATGACCACAGTACAATAGATGTGTTACATAATTGTGAACATTCAGACGGTCATAGAAATATATATAGAATTAATTTGCAATGAAGCAAAAATATGTGCAAATAAAGTCTGCTACTATCCCTTATTACTTTGTCCATCATTTGGAGGTAGTCAGGGGCATAACAGTGAGGGGCGCCGAGGAAGCAGTTGCAACTGAGCTATGGTGCCTGGAGAAGCTGGTTGATCACCGCAGGTTCAACTTCTCTCACTCCGGCGATCAGCTGGTGGAAGCTGCAGCCACCTATTTCTCCTGTAGCGGCCACTGCAGAGAAAATGTGGTATTACATGACAGCCATTCAAATAAATCATCATCTATGTAATGCATGGACATGCCAGGTTTGCCAGAGCGACTCTGTTCTGGCACATAGAATGGGGTAAACAAAAAAAAAGGTATGATCCAGCACTTCATGAAGAAATCTCAGGACTGTATCGTATAAACATTAAAAATCCACCCAACACATAAAGACAAAGGACCAGTACGCTTACGCGTTTCAAACGCCAACTGCGTTCTTAGTCATAGTACCTGGTCAAAGAAACAATATACTATTTCCCTTAGAATGGGGTCCCAAGCAAAGCCCCCTCTATGATGTCCATATGTCCCAATAGGACATTTCGACACTAGCTGTCCTGATGGGAAAACCCATTTAATAACCAGACCAGACTGTATTTGGCATGTTCTAGTTTACCAGGGAAACATTTTGTATTTTATTTATTTGATTAGATATCTAAGTAATTTTTGTACTGAAAGGTTCACAACCATCTCCAACAAAGCAACTACCCTGGAATTCTCAAGACCCGCTGGATTTCCTACTGCCGATTGACATGTCTTAAATATCCTTTCTTGGAAAACCCCTTCAACTAATACAAGGTTTATATACAATTATATAGATAATTTTATACCATCTTTAGCACGTCTATAGAGTTATGGTGGGGAGTAAGGATGAGCATTCAGAAAATTGTGAATAAAATCAGATTTCACGCTAGCAAATAGAAGAACCTCAGACCCGTACGCTCCCTATAACAGTCATTGGAATCTAAATATGTTCTATTCTATATTGACATCTATAGGAATAAAATGGACTCATTCCTCTCCAGATGAATTACGATGGTAAAGAAAGTCTGAGAGTGTTTTATAAATAATAAAAAAATACAGAAGCAACAAGAGACGAGAGCAGAAGTGATACATATAGTTTTCAGTCTATAAAACACACCCAAGATATAATAATTCCACTGTTTTTGGTTTCTAAGATGCAATAACTTTTTTGTATTATTTTAGATTAGAAATGAACGGAGTGAAGAAGGTTGCGATAGTCAAGAGCGTGTGACTAGGGTGATCACACAGGGCACATCATATACCCCTGGTGGAGGGAGAGACTCGGGGGCATGTGTGACCACCATAAATGTTATTATCAATGGTATAACACTGTCATTAAGCTACACGTAGAACTGTTAGTTGATGTCGCTATTATTTGAGCATTGCTTGATGGTATTTACATTGACCTGTACAGTACATTATTTTTGCAGTGTTTGGTATAGTATTGTTATTTGGTCAACATATGGCACAGTATTGGCCTCAATTCCCACGAAAATCCACGGGAGAATTGCGGCCCCATTCATTTCTATGGGTCCATGCACATGACCGTGGTTTCCACGGTCCGTGCATGGCCCTGGAGCCCGGACCGCAGAAAGAATAGGCATGTCTTATTACAGCCGTGTTCTGCGGTCCAGGCTCATAGGAAATAATGGACGCGGGCATGTGCGCGGCCTGCGATTTTCGGCCGGCTTGCGGGTGACACTCCGCGGCTGGCCGACCCGAAAATCACGACCGTGCACATGGCTACGGTTGTGTGCATGAGGCCTCGGGCACTGCTTGGAATGATTATTTGTACACTGTATGACAAAACACCATATAAAGAAGAGGAGTGCCAACAGAAAGTACCGCACCATCCAACGTAGGGTGGGCCCTGGCAATAGTCAAGAACGGAGTTCAGCTTAGAAAGTGCCCCTATAAAATCATGATAAACTGGCTGAAACATCAATAGCTGGAAATCGACCACAACAAAGGAGATCCAATAGGGACTACATTGGTGTTTTTGGTTTCCAACACATATGTTCCTTCAGGTGTACGAAAGGCGATTTATGGGGCACACCAAAAAATGACTGCAAAATAATCTGCTCATATAATACCCACTATTATCTCTTATTCCGAACATATTACAGTTAAATATGGGTGAATGGGCAAAATGGCTCCAAAATATTAAAAATCAGTGTAACATAGAAGTACAGCGTGAAGAATACATATCTAGCAGAGCATTTTTGCTGCACTTTCATATTCATTTTGAATATTGTTTTGCTCATCCGCCTGAAGCCCACAATTCCCGCTGATTCCGCACTCGCAGATGGTTGTTCAGCTTCTCTATAAAAATGGCACAATATTATGTATCAGGAATGCTTTGTTGATCCAATTCAGGGAGAACAAGGAAAGTAACCCATAATTTAACACTGGCAGCTGTCAGATGCCTCATAAATACATATGACAAGCGCGGTGAAATGCTCCTCTCCCGGCTACCGAGACCGTTTCCTTCAGCTTCATCTTAATGGTTTTTTTTTTACTTTGTGCTCCGAAAATAAGAGAAGAAAGCAAAACATCATAGCTTAAAAATATACTTTTCCATAGAGTTTTAAAATCTATTATTACAGCTGTGTCTCTTAATGGCTACCTGTTCCCCCGGACTGGCAACCGTAGATTATAGTATTTGTAAAATGGACAATCAAGGCTGTGCTAGTAGGTACAATCATGAACAACGAACATCTTCTGAAGTGGCAATTGGAGGTCTTGGGAATAGCATGCTACATATGCTAATGAGCAAAAATGGCTTCTCCTCTTTACAAGTAGGATTCTTATTTGTTTTACGCTATTGGGGCTTGGATGTGATTTTCAGGATCCTCGGTCAGCACTTCTGGGGGTGCCATTCATTGGAGGTAATTGCACTCACTGGTTTGCTTTGACCTTGAAACGATCCCAACCTATGGTGAATATATGTATCGTGAAGTAGTGGAACCTATTTTTTCTGATATATTTATGGCGAATAAGGTTTGACGCTGATAAATGTAAGGTTATGCACTTGGGAAGGGAAAATACATGTCACTGTTACACACTAAATGGGAAAAAACTTGGTAAAACTGACATGGAAAGGGACTTAGGAATATTAGTAGACAGTAAACTCAACTGTAGCAACTAGTGTCAGGCAGCTGCTGCCAAGGCAAATAAAATCATGGGATGTTTTAAACATAGTTCTACCTCTATACAAATCACTAGTCAGACAGCATATAAAATATTGTGTACAGTTGTGGGGACCAGCGGACAGGAAAGACACAGTAACGCTTCAGATGGTTCAGAGTAATATGTAGAATGTGTGGGCTGCAGTACCCTGAAAGATTATCAAAATTAGGGTTAGATTGTAAAAGATGTCTGAGGGGGGATCTAAAAACTATGACTAAAGGAAAGAAGGTTTCTACACCAACTAAGAAGGGAATTCTTTACTGTAAGGGCAGTGAGATTGTAGTACTCTCCGCCAAAGGGAGTTGTCATGGTTAATAATATTACGAGCTACATGTACTAGATTGCTGGCTCATTGATTCACAGAACTATTTTGATTTCTGAAGTCCAGAAGAAATGTTTCCCCTTAGATAAAGAAAATAGTTTCTTTTGCCTTCCTCTTGATCAACAATGCAGGAGAATAGGTTGAACTAGATGGACTAGTGTCGGTTCAGCTTCATTGTGTGACTATGTGCACGGCCTGTGATGGCTGCAGACTGTCACCCGCATTTGCGGGCCGTGCTCCCATTATAAAGTATAGGAGCATTGTCCACGAATTAAAAAAATAGGATATGTCCTATTGTTTGTAGGTCATTTCTACGGCCCAGACACTTACCTGTAAATATACGGGCAGGTGTCCATGGGCCATAGAAATTAATGTATCTGTGTATTTTGGATAAACATTACAGTCGTGAGGATGGGGCCTTACTATTTACAGGCCGTCATACCTACACATAATTAGCCCTCACACACTGCCCACATAATGATATGGGGTACGTGTGCATTTTTCTTTTTTTTTTTTCTTGGGTCATTTTGTTCTTTTATATTTTTGCAATAGTTTGACCAGAACTGCTTCTAGCCTTTTTGCTTGCCGGTAAAATGGCGCCAATTCACCAAACTGGAGATAGGAAACTGCACAAATTGACTGGATATCTATCAAAATTCTGTCTCCTTTAGTCAAGCAAGGGTGAGGCAAAGTTCCCACACCTTCTGATGCATGGTACCCCCTGCTTTGACCAAATATATCATTGTCTTAAATATAAACCTTCTTGGGAAATCCACCAATAGAACCTTTCAAGCTAATTGTGTATACATGAGCAACTAAAGTATATGGAAATATTCGGTGTACAAACCTGGCATCCGATTGAGGGTTTCTAGAAGGGGCATCAGTGTGTCTAGAGGGGAAACTCAGCAGTGGAAATGGTTCTCCTAATAATTTATTTATTGCCTGGAGACAAAGATGATAAATCTGCCAAATGAAACAACGAGGATCATCCAGTCAAGGATTGGGAGGCAGAATTAAAGTCAAATGTGGCCAACCAAACTGTATAAGATCTGTCCAAATGGGGTAAGGACAAAAATATCTGCAGCATAAATTATTCGTGACAACACCCGGAAGGTGAACACACAATGGCCTATAAAGGTCGGCTTTGTCATTCATTCTACCGGCTCGACATATTGGTGACTTTTTTGGATTAAACACTAAATCTTGTATAGTAATAACGTTGGAGCATTTACATGTAATATGTTCAGTCTGTGTTACATCCGTATATTACTTGGCAAAAAAACAAGTGTGAATGCCACCAGAGAAAAGGAGGAAAAAAATCTTTCCTTCTGAGAAGATCTTCTCCCATTTTTAACAAAAACATATACCGGCAAAACACGGACTGTGCCCTTATCGGGAATAATGTGTTATTCATTATTGAGTCATGTTAAATTTCATGATCATTTCTAATATCTCAACATTGGTTGTGTAAATACTGAAGATGACATTTATTCACATCATTCCCTGCTTCTATGACATGAACAATTTCCATTCAATACCAAATTTCCCGAAAAAAAAATGGACCACACATTAAAAAAGTACAAAAAATTAATAATGTTCCTTGACCCTTTATGGAGACTTCATTCAAGTGAGTTCCTACTCTAACCTGGAGAGCAGGAACAAAGGTAATACTGAAGGTGGAGAGGCCCACCAGCCCACTGGCACCCCGGCTGCCAGGCCCGATATTTCCTAGACTGCCGGTAAACCTGCTAGTACTTTTTTTTGCAAGGAAACTGGACGACCATAACAACCATAAATCAATGCAGGAAGAACGAGATGATGAAGCCCTCTGAAGAGTCAGCATAGCAGTGCCACCAACGTCCAGCATAGTCATTTATTTCAATGACTGCATATTATCACATATGTTATGGCCTTCAAGGAACCAATCAAACAATTTAAAGACCAAAATAAGTCATTGGTTTTCAAGAGCTAAAAACTTGACACAAATGACAATGTCTTAGATAAACATGATTGTCACCTGCTTTACTGATTGTTTCCATTGTACCCTGAAGTTCATTTACAAGCGATATTTCGACTTTTTTTTAAAATATAAGATTGTGAACTCAACAAAAACAAATGCTTCTATCCCCTCCCATACAAAGGATGTGAATGGCAACGGATACAAGTGAAACCTTCCCGTAATACTCCTATCTACTCCTAACTTCTTCTGGTTGTAATAGAATTCATTATGTGAGGAGTGAAGGTGCCATTGGTGGGGGAGGTCAAGACCTAGTGTTATACTTCATCTAGAAGTGGACCCGGGGAACGATGGTCAGTCTCTACTTTACATAAATTAACATGCGACGTCCCTAACCACACAAGTTCATGTTGGTTATAGGGAACTCTATTTCAGAAGCAGCTCACAAGGGCCCCCTTGAGAATTTTATACATTATTTCCACAAATAAATAAAATCCTGACCATTAAGTTGGTGCACTATAAATGAAGTCCACTCTGGAGTTTTTTTTAAATGTATTTTGGGTCTCATGGGACATGGCAAGAAGAAGACTGAAAAGTGGCCACCATTTATCTAAGCCATAAATGGGCTGAGGGGTTATCGCTACCTTTCCAACACAGTCCCGGGGAAGCTCCAATATATGTCATACTAAGGACAGCGTTGAGGAGACTCCACTCAATAATGGCCCCTATAAGGCTATAACTTTGGGAACAAGATTAAAACCAGAATTCCCTTAAATCAAACCTTAAATCCTACATTAATAAACAAGTGATAACTCAAATTTACAATGTCATCTCTTATAGGCGTGACAATCTTTGATAAAAAATATTCTATAAAATTCAATCCTGATCAATATGAAGCTGCCTTTTCCTTTCTCAGGGGCAAAGCTAGGGGTAGGGGCAAGCGGGGCCTGTGCCTTGGGTTCTGCGTTCCAAAAAACCACTTTGCCTTGGTCAGGTTATTTAGACACACGGATTAGGTCAGAGACCTGAACCTTTTACCTGAGTGAAGGAAAGCCTAGGAAGGAACATTATATTTGCTAAACTATCTGCCGTTTATTTCTATATCCTTAATTTTTGCTCTTAACATTTTTCAAAACCAACTCGATGATTCTTATTTCTTTCTCTTTTTTTGAAAAGTGTTGCCCGTGCTGTGAAAAGCTGCATTAAGCTTTTTGTGGATATTTTGTTCATTACTGATTACTACTCAACAATGTTAAGAACAGAATTTATTTCCCAATGTCACTTTAGGAAATCTGCATATTGACAATTTAAAGGTACCATGTGGATTCATGTGAGGATGATGGATCTTACTGTCTAGGCACATAGAACTACGACAAAGAAAATGCTTTCTTACAGCAAGATATTTTAGACCCCCTGATGGCGAATCTATGTCAACCAATGCGGGCAGCCTCTGTTAATTGCCTGCTTTGGGTGTGTTATATTGTTCTGAAATGACTGACGCATTAAACGTCATCTCCAGCTGTAAAATATGTTCTTGCTTATCTCAGCATATTTAGTATTTGTATTGCCTACTCCCTGATTGGCTAGGGATAAATTATTAGGGTAAACAAAAAAAATAAATTCTGGAATATACATTATTCACAATTCATATTATATAACATCTTAATTTGAAAGGTGGTGGTAATGGGCGAGCTATATGCAATTTATTTCTGATATATAGTCTCATTTGATAAGTATGTCAATGATAAATGTCCTAAATGTAGAACCATTGGGGGCCCATACTCAAGCAAATTATATACAGAAAATAATTTCATCTGGTTTTATTATAAAATATTACACTATGAGGAATTCAACCTCCCATACATAATAAATCCTGCATACTGACTCACTATCCATATATGAAATATGTAGTAAAGGACTGGAACCTATATAACGTGTGGTCAATTCGTTTTATTCCTGATGATACATTTTATAACGAGAATAAAAAAGTATCATTTGTAATTATTTTATAAAATAGAAACCAGATTTTAAAAAAAAATTCTAGTTAATTATCTTAAGCATAAATGTTTCAAAACCAATGTAAATAATCACAAATATTTTAGTAATAATTTTTAAGCAGTTAAGTCTGACATTTAGATTTTTATTTTTTATAAATGTAAAATGTTTTGTTTGATTAGGACGTAATATGCAAAATAAATTTAGATTATAAAACTTAACACTTATAGTAGTGAGGCCAAGAGGACTAACAATTCTCAACTCAACCATTGGCACATCTACAAATATTGTTCAAAGTTTTCTTTATAACATTGATAACAGAATGAAAATAACAGATTACGTTATTTCCAAACTTTGTGTACGACCAATATATAATATTATAAAAATCTAACGTCAAATAACTTTTCATTATTAATTAATTATTTTTAATATATCATTTAAAAAAATTCTGATTAGTTCACACTGGTTTTATCATAAAAAAATAATAATAATAAAAAAAAGAATTATATATATATAATTTGAATTGCAACACATAAAAAATGTATTTACATAACTTCAATGTATTTTTTGTAATTATTTTTAAGCAGTTAACAAAATATATATTTAAGGAAAATTTTCTTTGGGAGCCAGTCAATGTGAAAAATAAACGCACTTGAATATATCGTTCAGAGCAATGTATTGAGTGGAAAAAAAAAAGCCCTCGGTCATATGGGTCCACCATTTTGTTGTGCAGTAAAGCGGTGAGCAGCAAAATGGTGGCTGTCACTAATGATTCTTTTAATTAAAACCGCAATGGCTTAAAGAAGGTTTTTTTTAAATATATATATATATAGAATGTTTCATTTTCTAAAAAAAATAGATACATTTTCATTACAAAAAGTTTTTACTTAAAAATTTACCTAAAAATATAAATATAAAAAAATAAAAATAAATCGTTAAGTATAAATTGTACATATCAATATGAACATTTAAATAGATGCACCCTCTGTAGGATATATTTATGTATACAGTATACATGAGCTTATAATAAAATCTACACTTCACCACCAATGTGTCAACATCATAATAATAAATTGTGACCCCAATAAAAAGTAAACTATAAGGAATCTAAAAATAATCATTGCTTTAGCCCAGAATACAGACCTAACATGGTAATATGGTACCACCATGCTCAGCAACAAGGGGCTATTACTGAGTCTATAGAGCAGCATCACTCCTAATATGCACTACATTCAGTTGTTAACTTGTTTACACTTAATTAAGGACTGTGTCTAATTATAAAGCTGAAACAACTAGTTAGGAACATACTCCATACTGCGGGCCACGTGGTAAAATCCTTTTTTTTTTCTTTTTTCTTTTTTTTTTCACACCGTGTAAATCATTTCAAACCTTCTGCTAAATCCAGGATTTTTATCTATGGATAATATTTTTTTTTTATTTTTTTTTTTATTATTTATTTGACCTTTTTAAGGATCGTTTAAATTAAATTTTGAACCAAAACAGGCTTTAAATATAACTTTACAGGGTACAACTTCGACGTTATCGTTTACCACCGGGCAACGACATTATGGCCGCCTGTTTTTGAACTCTAGTTGACCTCTTCAGCCCTCAAGGTATACGAGAGTGATAGACTGAAGCCATAGTCAAAGCAGAGGTACGCCATGGTATACAAGACAAATTGATCCACCATGGGTTTATTTTGGAAAAAAAAGTCTTCGACTAATTATTTTTTTTAAGTATAATTAAAGTAACAAGTTTATGATCCTGTTCTGTGATACTGCAGCATAAGGATGTTGTGAATTTAAAACACGTAAGGGTAAGAGTATGCTCACACAACATTGTATTACCAGGTTTAGAACCACAGTTTCACTTTCAGATACAATATCTATACATCCATAATATAACAAGATGACAACATCCTGTAATTTAGCAAAATTACCAGTCCATCTCTACCCTATTTTTCCTTACAGTTAAGAGTTAGCATAACCCTCACGGCTACAGGAGAACTCTCAATGTTTTAGAAGCAATTGTCCCTAAAATTACGAGATTCCCAAGGTTTCTGAGCCAATCTGCTTGTGCACGGTATATCGACGATTTACTTAACATTACACATGTAAATCTAAATGTACTGTACTCTACATAAAAATAATAGTATGATATCTCCACCCCAAACCTCCAAGTAATGACAGAGAAATATAATTATTATCAGGCACAGACTGTGCTGACTGAACCTCAACTTCTACATCTCGGAAAGATATAGTGTTTATAGATACAGGATTTATATGTGTATCACAGTATGTGTGTACATGTACATGTGTAAATTTATAGCACCATAATATTGACTATTCATATAGCTGCCATGAGTTGTAATTAACCTGATGACATAAATAAGAAGTGTGCATGTGTGTGTAAATATAATGTGCGCTCTAGTTATCTGAGCATAGTAAGTTACGTAACAAAGTATGTTTACACACACCTACATGGACTTGTATGTATAACTTATCTACTTACATCTGCCTGTATACACTGTAACAGAACACCAGTGCCATGAAATAACATTGTACTCCACAATACAACCAAGTAGAATAAAATAAAAAATACTTCCTTTATATCAGTCACCAGCTTTATAATGCAGCTGAGCTAAAGATACTGAATTACACCAAAAAATTCACCCAGCGAAGTCTGTGCCACCTATTCAAGACATGCTCAAACTTTATATAGAAAGATCATTTTACGTTCCAATGTCATGTCCCATTTAACCGCATTATTTCCCTACCGTAAAGGCCAAAATAAGAAAAGATAATATAAAAAGCCCCACCCCCACCCCAACCACAACATAAAAATACCCAACAGTAAAGATAACCACTAAATACAAAATGTAAGACGTGTTCTATATCCAGGCTCTCCTCCTACATCATACTCAGCAGATAAATGAGTCAGTATCATCTACTAGGACAACGTCAAGCGCTCCTTACATAATCAGGACACCACAGATACGTCCTTTTCTACATGACACACATTACACTGCTCTGCCGTGGAGAACTCCTCCATCCAAAGCTCACAGAACATTGGCGTTGTGTTCTTGTTTTTAAGCTGCCTTTTTGGTGTGAATAAGTGCTATCGATTTGAAAGCAAAGTGCTGCGTTTATTGCCCCTGAAACTCTGCAGGAGTAGAACTTGGACTGACCAGTTCGCTATAGTGTTTACATGCCACAGACGATGAGGGTGGACGAGTCCTCTTGCACAAGGCCTCGTCATGCTTGTTTTTGTACATTGTTGAACAATAAAGTTGTGACAAGCTACTTAGGAAAAAAAAAATATGCCGAAACATCGCAGTATATGAGGCATTTTTCTTCAAAAATTCTGGTGATGATGACCACGTTAAGGGACTTAGGGATTCTGTGTCTAAATATATCCTGAGCTGCAACATATTATTCCAGGCTAATGCTACATACTGTGGCTCTCACACGCTTACCCATGCACGGTAAATATAGCACATGCATTGACGTTACCCTTAAGCAATGCATACAGAGGTTTTCACCCGTCCTCGTTTGGAGAGAAGTGTAATCTGGCCTCGTTAAAGCCACTTTATACATATTTCATTGATTTCCATAGGATCGTCTGCCATCCTACGTATAGATGTTGTGCTTGACGTAGGAAAGAATTGAATGCCAGATGGGGACAATAACGGGCTTTGTGCTATGCCGGAGATAGCTCTCAATTAATAGTTTGTTTTAGGGCTAGAAAGCGAGATCACCACAGTGCGGACACCAGAGGAACTGTGAGACATTGTGATCGTTATCATAATCACGTAACTTTTACATGACAGGAAGCCATGCACCTGCAGCTATGAAGCTATCCTCTGCTCTAACATCATTTTAGTGTCTCGTTAACTTATACGATTGGTGCGTTAAATAGTATAACAGAGGCCCCGTTCGAACAGTTGGAAGGATAAGGATGTTTTCTTATGCTCACCCATCTCTCAGTTGCCTCCATTCATTCTCTTCCATACCATTCCCTCCGTGTCCCCCCCCCCCCTTCCCTTGTTAAATCCTTACCTCTGACCAGGATCCGTCGACAGTAATCAGCTTCTCCGGCAGACTGATTGTCCTGACCTTCCTCTTTGGACGATCCGGGGCTGGAGGTAGAGGTCACAGGAATGTCCTTAATGCTGTGGCCTCGTAAGGAACACTCTACATCAGCTCTGGTTCCCTTGTCTCTGAGTCGCTCTGTACTCGACGAGGCTGACTTGCCACACAGAGGGCTTCGTTTCTCCTCGGACACTCCATCGCCCATACTAGTAGCCTGATCAAACATCAGGCGAAGCCCCCCCTAACCCCTAGGCTGGCCCCCTCCTTCTAACACCACTTTCGGAATGGAGGAAAAACCAAAACAAACAAGCAACAATTCACACAGACAGCAGAAGTCAGCAGTCAAATGCATGTAGGGCATCAGAGGCTCTGTACAAGTATTCCACATAAGGTTTCGGCATGGTTGCCACCGTACACAAATGCAGGATCCCCTCGGCAACGTAGGTCTTTCTTAAGAGGCACACACGTCAAGTTGTTTCCAAATCTGAATTTTCAGACAGTAGGAGATTAGGAGAGTAAGATGCACCGATCATGTACAGTAAAGAGTGTCGCTGAGTCAACTTAAAGACAGTAATTTCTAGGATTGTGATGACTTTACTCCTACTTTCTTTTCTTTCTTCCTTTCTTTTTTTTTTTTTTCCTCTGCCCAGCCAAGTATGAAGAATTGTGAATGAACGAGGGAAGGCGTTGCAAGGTTTTTTTCTTGTTTTTTTTTTTTTTTTTTAAAGAGTTCAAAGTTTGACGGTCCAAAATATCCTTCAGTCTTTCAAAACTTCTGGTTTCTGTAAAGCCCAATATGCAAGGAAGGGAGGTAGAGTTCCAGAGACTGATGTGCAGTCACTGATCCCAAATGCTTGTCTTGTCCACAACCCAAGTCTTCTCTTCCATTTCATCTGACAGGTTGAACTTTGAAATAGGATGGCGTTGGTAAAAAACATCAATACTACTTTAAAAAAAATATATATATATTTTTGTAGGGGAGGAAGGAGGGTATGAAGGGACGGGCAAAGGAGACAGAGGGAGGGAATAGGGCGGAGGTAAATTGAGATTAGCTAAGACTGTCTATATGTTTAACTCTCCACCTCTCCCTCCTACTCTGCATTTCCAGATAAGCTAAGGAAATACCTTGGGATCACAGCTACATAAATGCTCCTGTTGAGAAAGGAGGTAGGTAGGAAGCTTTTTTTAAATTGAGTGCTTACCACAACGTAATTTCCTGCTTGTCAATTGCCTGCTATGGATTGGTAAACAAAGGATCTATTTAGTGCAGGCACTAGAATATACATAAATCTAAGGGGGGGGGGGTTTAGGAAAACATCATATCTCAAGGTTTCCTTCTATATTAGGAGAAGTGGCAAATGCAATGTTAAGTTATTTTTCCAAAAATGTCAAAAACATGATATAAAATTATATAAGTTAAAATATTAGGTGCAATACGAAATGTCTTCTATATTCTATTCACCGAGAATCATGTGGCATGAAGATTTAATTTATAGGTATAATAAAAAAATATATATATCATGGTAAACTGATCATTTATGAAGTGTAAAAAAAAATGTTTATTGTTGTTTGCTTAGTGTTTGGATGTGACTTTTTTTTGTTGTAAATTATGACACGAATACACCAAACTATAATCAATCTTTATTTATTTAATAAAAATTAAAAAAATTACTCCGGCTGGTGTTATGTTTTTGTTTTATTGGCAATATCACATATTGTGATACATATGTTCTTTGAAAAGTGTGTTTTACAGAACATTAATATATACATATATATATTTATATTTATTTTTTTATGTATATATATATATATATCTATATACATATATATGTATATAGATATATATATATATATACACACACACATATATATGTATATAGATATATATTTATATATATATACATATATATATATATATATATATATATATATATATATATAAAACGTGGTGCTATCTGCAAATTATAATTGAGCGCCTTGGTACAGATTGTATTAATATAGGTAAATAAATTCACTTATGTACGACTACAAAACTGCATTTTGGGGGAGGAAGGATGAAATAAATATGTGTCCTCCAAAAATAATTCAACAAAAATGTTAATATTGATAGTGACGCTCGGCTCCTGGAAACATTGATTGATGATTGAAACATAGACTTGATTTTTACCTTCCATTTATATCTTTAAATTCTACACAACGCTAGTCCTGAATCCATTTCCAAAGTGTAAACTTTTTTTTGTGAATTGTAAAAAATAGCAAGAAATTCCTTCTGAGTTCACATCTTTTGACTCTTTACTACTTTAGAGAAACTCAATCTCCAGGGGTTTGAAATATACAAAAGATTTCAATTAAATAAACAGGATCTTAATGAATAAGTCTGTTAATTGGATACGCTTGTCTGACTCCCACAGCAATTGAAGAAAAAAAAGGCTATTTCACCAAAACATTGATATTTGATCAATTAAAGTGGAAACTAAAGCAGAGAGTAAACAAACAAAAAATAAAGAAATAAAAGAGGAATGCACGAGTATATATATATATATATACAGACCTCCCTTTTCTATAGCATATATACTACTTGTATTTTTTTAATTTTTCTTTACATTTACTTTATTTAGAAGTGTTTTATGTGTGAACTTTAACGTATCGATGGGATTTTTTAAAACTGTAGTCTAGTTTAGTCATTTTTATAATATTTTAGATACAAAAATAGTATAAGTAAACTCCACCCTCCCCCTAAAAAAGTTTCTCATTTTAGATCCTATTTGCAGCCTCGTCTTGCTCTATCTTTCCTTTTACAGGTATGACATATTCAAAAACAGCCTAAAAATATTAGTATCGCCCGAGCCCATGGCATAATCTACTGTAATATTAGAGAAGCACATATATGCATTATTTTACATGCGGACTTGTTAAAGTGATGTTTTTGTATAAGCATTTTTTTTTAAAACAAAATCAAAACCAGTTTGTATGAGCGCTGCAGCAATATAAGAATATAAAAAGAATATACCAAAAAAATTCCAATCATTGTACAGTCCTCTTAATGGTCTTTAAATACTTTATTAAAATATTCACTAGAAATGAGGATTAAGAAAGTATTTCTAATGTATTTGGGAAAAAATTAAACAAAAAAAATAAAATACATATATATATATATATATATATATACACACACACACACATATATATGTATATATATACATATATAAATTCATATATATACATATATATATATATATATACATATGTATATTCATACATATATATACACATATATATACATGCATATTCATATATATATATATACACATTATATATATATATATATATATATATATATATATATATATACATATATTTATACATACATATATATATATATATATATATATATATATATATATACATATACATATGTCCTACTATGGGACCTTTTTCAAGGCTGGAAAAAAGGTCCCATAGTAGGACAGAAACGTTGCGGCTGTGTTGGCTGAATAAACCACTCTTTTGATTACTTCGGTGTGCTGTGGGATTTCTTATATATATATATATATATATATATATATATATATATATATAAATATATATTTATAATCCGTGGATCAGGATTACCCGCTTGCACCCATTTACATGGTGGATTTTGGATATTGAGTGCTGCTCATCTGCGTTTGTGTGTGTGTATATATATATATATATATATATATATACATATATATACATATATATACATATATACCCCTTTAGTTTCATTTCAATTGAGTGTAACATTTTGCCTATTATAATACCTTCCTCCACATTGTATTTAAAAAAAAGTTCAAAGTTTGCCCTTATTTCTTTACTTCCATAGGGAAATCATTTATACACAGTGAGAGAGCATACATTGCATATTTCCAAAGTTATGCTGTAGAGAAGTGTTATTCTGTTCAAATAAAGGGAAGCAAAGTGATGTTTGAGTTTACCCAAAGTTTGTAAAAAAATAAAAAAATTAAAAAAAAGCTTTATGGATAATTTTAGGTGAAAACCCCCGGCTGGAGAAGTGGCACTCTACACTAATACACTCCATTAGGACTGTGCCAATTTTCAAATGGATGATGTTAAATATAAAAAAATACAAATAAGAAATATTGAACTTTTAATGAATGTCAGTAAAAATCACATAATATATTAATCTATCACAACTAAGAAAATAACAAAAGTAGATTTTTTTTTCTAAAATTTCCAAAAATACACCTGAAATCATATAGAAATTGGAAGAGAAGATTTTTTTTTGCTGATGAAAAGAAAATGTACAAATAATTCACATAAAATCGCAATAAAATGTCTCCAACTAAAGTTACAGGACACCCATCGGACTCGTGAATAACTAAACCTACTGAAATACACTTGTTGCTTACACTTTACTTTTATCTTAACAAATCCTTCGGTTCTCTTCTTAGTGGTGTGGCAAAAAGTCTTTAAAAACTTCATTAGATAGAGACCTGGATAGACACTTGTAGTAATGAACCAAACGGACACATTATATCAAAAAGAAATGCAGCAGAGCTGAGTGTAACATTTGGCGCACCCTATCATGATATGTTTGGCTTTCCCTAGGACTGACGGTATATCTGGCATATCGGCATATAGCCCCGAAACGACACATTTATAACATAAATCTCTGTCTATTGTATATTACAAATTCACACTGATGAACAAAGTATCTAAAGAATGGAGAGTGCAAATATAGTAACATTTTTGGTCCTTTATAAAAAAGAAAAAATCTTCTCATTCCATGGGGTTAGATCCCTTGTGATAGGTTTAGCCAAAAAACACATAGTATAAGAGCATATTAAACCTTATAAACGACATTATATCGACACACTATATATGGCTAGCATATTCTTCCAAAAACACCTAGGATTTCATAAAAAATCGCTACAATGACTACCTGCTCTGAGGGCAGTGATATAGATTTAAATACAGGAGACCCCTTTAAACCTTATATTGAACCCAATTCACGTCAAAAAGCCCCGATCACACATGTTCATATCTATACATCTAAACAATAAAAAATGAAGCTTCTGCATGGGCCACTTTCAAAATAATCAGATATTGATATTGTCATTATAAAAGGGGTTTAAGAACAAAATACGAATCAAGTTTATTGTTATTTTTGTATTTGTTATTTATTTTATGACTATTTTTTTTTTTATTATTTGTCTTAGAATTTGTAGATTTTTCTCTCTTTTTTACATTTTTTTTTTCTTTGCCTGGGAAATACAATAAATATTTTGAACCAATACACTGTACTTATTAAATTAGCTTGAATAGCACATTTATTAATACTTAAAAAGATGGAGAGTATGAACATAGGAATACAGGCAAAACATGTTATGTGTTTTGTAGGACTGAGGAGGTCTGGGATGAACGACAAATTTCGAAACAACTTTTTTTTTTTATTTAAGAAACCCTTGTTAAACCTTACACTAGTTCTTCTACCTTCATCCCTTATAATGAAAAAAACTTCCACTAATGGACATGTAACTTATATAAAGGAGGGTGAAGATGCAACTAAGTAATGCCTTGACTATTTAAAAAAAAAAAACAACTCCTCCTATATAAGAAAAATTGCCTGTTGTGTGTATAGAACTAGTTCCTAGGGCTTAGATACTTCAAACACTAAAAACAACTGAGTCATTTTTTTTCCCCTCACTCCTTTAATTTGAGCGTCACGGGCCACTTTGTCATTTTGGGTCAAATTTAAAATAATATAATAAATTTTGTTATTTCTATTAATGATGATATAAATTTCATTATTTCCATTAATTAGGGCTGTGACTTAATTCAGGAGGACCAAATCAAAGGGGTTTCTCCAGAATGCCCTATCCTATGGTCGGGTCATCAAGCTGTATATAGTTCTCCATTTAGTACATTTGGTAGATGAAGACACAGTTATCGCATTGATTTGGATACTTTAAGGGCATGTTCACACACAGAAGATATGTTGTAGCAATTTCTGCGACTCTCCCATTCATCTTTATGGGGTTTGCAGAAATCCAGGCACCTGCTACAGAAACTACCCTATTCACATGTATGGGATGGATTTTTCAGTCGGCGAAATTTCTGCAAGAAATCTGCAGCAAATCTGCAGCGTGTGAATATGCCCCTCATCGATCAAAATCAAGGTTTCGAGAGTTTAGATTATCTTATGAGTATCCCCATTAAACATATTAGTCTATCAACTAATAAGTAACAAACAATCTTACAAAGCAGCAACAAATTGTATCAGAATGCCACCTGTGCAACCTTGGGTCAATATCCACAGCCAATAGAAATGCAGCAATGAGACAAGCTCCACCCACTACGCCTCTTAACAAACCGGTGTGAGATCTCACTTCAACTTCGAAATAAATATGTATTATAAACCTGGGGGGTCTCTCACTAAGGGCGGGTTCACACATGGCGGAATTTCACTTAAATTCCGCTGCGGACACTCCGCAGCGTTATTCCGCAGCGGAGCCGTTTCTCCATTGACTTTCACTTTAATTTAGCAGTGTTCGTTTACACGATGCGTACAATTCCGCTGCGGAGCATAGGCTGCGGAGCGGAATTTGGTGTCCGCAGCATGCTCTGTCTGTTGCGGAGCAGTGGCGGACTCATGGCGGAATTTCTCCATTGACTTCAATGGAGATTCAAAGTTCCGCAATGAAGTCCGCAGCTGTCATGCACATGTTATGTGTGCTGCGGATGCGTCTTGCTTTTTTAACTTGACATTTCTTCATTCTGGCTGGACCTATGTATTTCTAGGTCTACAGCCAGACTGAGGAAGTCAATGGGGCTCCCGTAATGACGGGAGCGTTGCTAGGAGACGTCAGTAAATAGTCACTGTCCAGGGTGCTGAAAGAGTTAAGCGATCGGCAGTAACTGTTTCTGCACCCGGGACAGTGACTACCGATCCCAATATACATGTATCTGTAAAAAAAAATGAAGTTCGTACTTACCGAGAACTCCCTGTTTCTGTCTCCAGTCCGGCCTCCCAGGATGACGTTTCAGTGTAAGTGACGGCTGCAGCCAATCACAGGCCAAGCACAGGCTGCAGCGGTCACATGGACTGCCGCGTCATCCAGGGAGGTCGGGCTGGATGCCGAAGGAGGGACGCGTCACCAAGACAACGGGCGGTAAGTATGAATTTCTTTTACTATCACTAGGGAAAGTGCTGTCCCTTCTCTCTATCCTGCACTGATAGGGAGAAGGGAAGCACTTTTCCCGCAGTCCGCAGCAGCTAGTCCGCATCAATTTTCTGCACATTTTGTGCAGATCCGCAGCCGTAATCCGCAACCCGGATTAGGTGCGGCATTGATGCGGACAGTTGCGGAGGAATTCCGCCATGTGTGGTCATGCCCTAACTGTGGCTCTCAACAACTCTGGAGGGATTCAAGCAATCATTTCACCAAATGTTGAATTTAATCATTATTTATAGAGACTCATTAACAAATCATTCCATGCAGCAGACACTTTAGATAAATAAGCGTTTTACGTAACATCAAGCAAATGTTAATTCTTGGAAAAACTTCTAAGGAAAGAATGATTAAATTGAATGTAAATTATAAAATATTGAAAAAAAATTCAAAAAGGTTAAAAAACAAATTGTTACAAACAATTGTGTTATCTCGAATAGGAAATGTATTGCTAATTCTTTAGTGTAGCCATAAGGACCATCTCCAGAGGTAACTTTTTTAACATTTTCATTTGATTATCTTCATTAGTCTACAATAAGTAGCAGATCATTGACACAAACGCTCCATATCTGCCACATCAGTCATATTATGTATATTTGTGTTGATTGGTGGGCGATATCTGGCATGGATAAGGACATTCTGTGTCCGTATCCTTTCCGATAATGCCTCATTTCTATTAGCACATAACTGATATAGTAATACCCACCCCATTGTGGTATATAGTCTCCATGTAGATGTTTCCCTGGTCAGATACCCATATAGGAGGTCAATGCTCCAAGTGCCACAGTCTAAGTACTTCTTTCCCTAATGCACAGTCGATGTCAAGACATTATACAGTTCTTCGAGGCACGTCTCTTTCCCCACGCACCATATAAAAATTCTCTGTCAGGTAAGAACACAACACTGTTCAAATTTCTCACATCTACCAGGGGGCCAGACGAGATGTAGCATTAGCTAAGAGGGTGGAAATGTCTATTGGATGATGAATGATGAAATGTTTATTAAAATATAATGTGGAACAATAGAAATGCTCCAGTAGATTGTTGCAGATTTTGACACCCGTTACGGTCTCCACCCCGGGTGTCCATACAAATTAGATGAAAGTTGGCCGAACCCACCGATTGTGGTGGGACTGGCTGACTATCTTGTTGGCATTGGGGCGTCCCAACTCTCCCCCAATGGCAGATGTCATGGGAGAAAAGATTTGGGCATGTTGGATTATTAACATGTCCGATCCTTTGCTCTCACGGGAAATAAGCCACTGCCAGAGAGGTCTGGCGACGGCTTATTCCCCTTTCCCCATTTGTATGGGCCAGTTGAGAGGATTAGCTGTTGGCCGAAGGGGTTCAGCTGACAGCTATTGTAAGTGTAGGGGCACCTGCAGCTGTAAAAGATCACATTAAGGCCAGATTCCAACAGGCGTTGCGCATCTCAGACATAAAAAAACGGCTGTTTTTCACGTCCGGGGAGCATCCGTGCTCTGCGCTCCGGGGCGGGATATCACGCATCCCCAGTAGATGAGAGTCTATGGAGGGCTACGTGAAGCGTGAAAAAATAGGACATGTCGTATTTTCTCACAGACCCTTTATACGTTCCGTTGAAACAACGTCCGTGTGAACAGCCACATTGACTTACATAGGTCCATGGGACGGCCGTCACCCAGACGTACAACACGTTCGTGTGAATAAGGACTTACAAACATGTGAAAAACTAAGGACAATATGTACATCCTTAACTTCCTGAGCATCTGATCATAATTTCTTTTAACCAAAATAAAGCTTTTATCTTCTGTTACCAACCATTTAAGAAATTAATAGTTCATCATTCAAAAACATAGAAAGATATTGTATATATACATATATTTTAAAAAAAATTGTGTCGAGGATTAAGGCCTTACAAAGGTGATTGGTTAGTCATATAAATGAACAACCGAGTTATTAACACCAACTTTAAGGCCCCATGCACAAGACCGTAAAAAGAATCTCCGTAATTGCGGACCGTAATACGGTCCGCAATTACGGACCCACCTGCTTCTAATGGCCGCAGACAACTTCCCGTATCGCTATGGATAGGTGTCCGTGCCGTAGAACTGTGCAGGAACTTATGGGGCATGTCCTACTTTGTATGGGATAACGGCCTGAAAATGAGGGCTGTGTCACGCGGCCGTCGGCGTTCGTCCGTGCCCGCAATCGCGGGCCGTGCTTATAGACACACCCATGAGCATGAGGCCTTACACATGATTTCTTATTAAAAAACATATCTAAAAAGAGTTATCGTTATACCCCAATATTTAAGACAGTAATGACATTTGATAAATAAAATATTTCAAACTTGAAATTTCACTAATGGAATCAAGTGTGCACACTTTAAAAGGACCTCGAAGAATTTGCAATGATAGACACCTAGATAGTCAAAGTGGAAATATAAATACTAATTATTAGGGCATGTCCAGACGTGGCGACGTTCTTCAGCCACTGTCCGCATCAATGCCGCACAGAATCTGCGTTACAGATTCTGTTGCGGCTTTGCCTAAAATGGGCATTAAATTGATGCGGACTAGCCGTTGCGTATTGAGGGGAAGAGGACTTCCCTTCTCTCTATCAGTGCAGGATAGAGAGAAGGGACAGCCCTTTCCCTAGTGAAAGTAAAAATAAATTCATACTTACCCGGCCGTTGCCTTGGTGACGCGTCCCTATCTTGCTATCCAGCCCGACCTCCCTGGATGACGCGGCAGTCCATGTGACCGCTGCAGCCTGTGATTGGCCTGTGATTGGTTGCAGCCTGTGATTGGCCTGTGATTGGCCTGTGATTGGCTGCAGTCGTCACTTGGACTGAAACGTCATCCCGGGAGGCCGGACGGGCGGAAGAAGCAGGGAGTTCTCGGTAAGTATGAACTTCTATTTTTTTTACAGGTTGATGTATATTGTGATCGGAAGTCACTGTCCAGGGTGCTGAAACAGTGACTGCCGATCGCTTAACTCTTTCAGCACTCTGGACAGTGACTATTTACTGACGTCGCCTAGCAACGCTCCCGTAATTACGGGTGCACACACGTAGTCACCCGTAATTACAGGAGCCCCATTGACTTCCTCAGTCTGGCTGTAGACCTAGAAATACATAGGTCCAGCAAGAATGAAGAAATGTCATGTTAGTAAAACTAATATGCTCCGCAGCACACATAACATCTACATTACATCTGCGGACTTCATTTCGGAATTTTGAATCTCCATTGAAGTCAATGGAGAAATTCTGCAATGAGTCCGCAAACAGTCCGCCACAGGTCCGCAACAACCATTGTATGCTGCGTGTAAACGAACCCAACCACAAAGCTGTGGAAGGCAATGGAGAAACGTGTACGCTGCGGATTTCCAGAGCAATTCCGCCACCTGTGGTCATGCCCTTACAGTCTTTGAGATCACAAGAGACTATGATGATACAAAATGGTAAGTTTTTTATAGCGAATAATTAGTTTATAGTCTAACATAATTATATAACATTAACACATTGTTTACCAGTAAATGTTTATTAACTAAAATAATACTGACCACTATAAACAAAAACTTAACTATTATAAAACTGCACCCTATATACAAGAATATAACTACTATAATACTGCTCCCTATATACAAGAATATAACTACTATAATACTGCTCCCTATATACAAGAATATAACTACTATAATACTGCTCCTATATACAAGAATATAACAACTATAATACTGCCCCCTATATACAAGAATATAACTACTATAATACTGCTCCCTATATACAAGAATATAACTACTATAATACTGCTCCCTATATACAAGAATATAACTACTATAATACTGCTCCTATATACAAGAATATAACTACTATAATACTGCCCCCATATACAAGAATATAACTACTATAATACTGTACCATATATACAAGACTATAACTACTATAATACTGCCCCCTATATACAAGAATATAACTACTATAATACTGCTCCTATATACAAGAATATAACTACTATAATACTGCCCCCTATATACAAGAATATAACTACTATAAGACTGCCCCTATATACAAGAATATAACTACTATAATACTGCCTCTATATACAAGAATATAACTACTATAATACTGTACCATATATACAAGACTATAACTACTATAATACTGCCCCCTATATACAAGAATATAACTACTATAATACTGCCCCCTATATACAAGAATATAACTACTATAATACTGCTCCTATATACAAGAATATAACTACTATAATACTGCTCCTATATACAAGAATATAACTACTATAATACTGCCTCCTATATTCAAGAATATAACTACTATAATACTGCCCCAATATACAAGAATATAACTACTATAATACTGCTCCTATATACAAGAATATAACTATTATAATACTGCCCCCTATATACAAGAATATAACTACTATAATACCGCCCCCTATATACAAGAATATAACTACTATAATACTGCTCCTATATACAAGAATATAACTACTATAATACTGCTCCTATATACAAGAATATAACTACTATAATACTGCCCCCTATATACCAGAATATAACTACTATTATACTGCTCCCTATATACAAGAATATATCTACTATAATACTGCCCCCTATATACAAGAATATAACTACTATAATACTGCCCCCTATATACAAGAATATTACTACTATAATACTGCTCCTATATACAAGAATATAACTATTATAAAACTGCCCCCTATATACAAGAATATAACTACTATAATACTGCCCCCTATATACAAGAATATAACTACTATAATACTGCTCCCTATATACAAGAATATAACTACTATAATACTGCCCCCTATATACAAGAATATAACTACTATAATACTGCTCCCTATATGCAAGAATATAACTACAGTAATACTGTCCCATATATACAAGACTATAACTACTATAATACTGCCTCCTATATACAAGAATATAACTACTATAATACTGCTCCCTATATACAGGAATATAACTACTATAATAGTGCCCCTATATGCAAGAATATAACTACTATAATACTGCCTCCTATATACAAGAATATAACTACTATAATCTGCCCCTATATACAAGAATATAACTACTATAATACTGCCTCTATATACAAGAATATAACTACTATAATACTGCCCTCTATATACAAGAATATAACTACTATAATACTGCCCCTATATACAAGAATATAACTACTATAATACTGCTCCTATATACAAGAATAGAACTACTATAATACTGACCCTATATACAAGAATATAACTACGATAATACTGCCCCCTATATACTAGAATATAACTGCTATAACACTGCCCCTATATACAAGAATATTACTACTATAATACTGCCCATACACACAAGAATATAACTACTATAATACTGCCTCCTATATACAAGAATATAACTACTATAATACTGCCCCTATATACAAGAATATAACTACTATAATACTGCTCCTATATACAAGAATAGAACTACTATAATACTGACCCTATATACAAGAATATAACTACGATAATACTGCCCCCTATATACTAGAATATAACTGCTATAACACTGCCCCTATATACAAGAATATTACTACTATAATACTGCCACTCTATACACAAGAATATAACTACTATAATACTGCCCTATATACAAGAATATATCTACTGTAATACTATCCCCTATATACAAGAATATAACTACTGTAATACTGTCCCCTATATACAAGAATATAACTACTATAATACTGCTCCCTATATACAAGAATATAACTACTATAATACTGCCCCTATGTACAAGAATATAACTACTATAATACTGCCACTCTATATACAAGAATATAACTACTATAATACTGCTACTATATACAAGAATATAACTACTATAATACTGCCCCTATATACAAGAATATAACTACTATAATACTGCTCCTATATACAAGGATATATCTACTATGATACTGCCCCTATATACAAGAATATAACTACTATAATACTGCCTCCTATATACAAGAATATAACTACTATAATACTGCCCCCATATACAAGAATTTAACTATTATAATACTGCCTCTATATACAAGAATATAACTACTATAATACTGCCCCTATATACAAGAATATAACTACTATAATACTGCCTCCTATATACAAGAATATAACTACTATAATACTACCCCTATATACAAGAATATAACTACTGTAACGCTGCCCCTATATACAAGAATATATCTACTATAATACTGCCACCCATATACAAGAATATAACTACTATAATACTGCCCCCTATATACAAGAATATAACTACTATACTACTGCCCCCTATATTCAAGAATATAACTACTATAATACTGCTCCTATATACAAGAATATAACTACTATAATACTGCCTCCTATATACAAGAATATAACTACTATAATACTGCACCTATATACAAGAATATAACTACTATAATATTGCCCCTATATACAAGAATATAACTACTATAATACTGCCCTATATACAAGAATATAACTACAATAATACTGCCCCTATATACAAGAATATAACTACTATAATACTGCCCCAATATACAAGAATATAACTACTATAATACTGCCCCCTATATACAAGAATATAGCTACTATAATACTGCTCCTATATACAAGAATATAACTACTATAATACTGCTCCTATATAGAAGAATATAACTACTATAATACTGCTCCTATATAGAAGAATATAACTACTATAATACTGCTCCTATATAGAAGAATATAACTACTATAATACTGCTCCTATATACAAGAATATAACTACTATAATACTGCCTCTATATACAAGAATATAACTACTATAATACTTCTCCTCTATACAAGAATATAACTACTATAATACTTCTCCTCTATACAAGAATATAACTACTATAATGCTGCTTCCTATATACAAGAATATAACTACTATAAGGGCATGGCCACACGTAGCGGAATTCTTCCGCAACTGTCCGCATCAATGCCGCACATGCACAATGCCGCGGATCTGGCCAAAATGGGCAATAAATTGATGCGGACTAGCCGCTGCGTATTGAGGTGAAAGTACTTCCCTTCTATGTATCAGTGCAGGATAGAGAGAAGGGACAGCACTTTCCCTAGTGAAAGTAAAAGAATTTCATACTTACCGGCCGTTGCCTTGGTGACGCGTCCCTCTTTCGGCATCCAGCCCGACCTCCCTGGATGATGCGGAAGTCCATGTGACCGCTGCAGCCTGTGATTGGCTGCAGCCGTCACTTAGACTGAAACGCCATCCTGGGAAACCGGACTGGTGGAAGAAGCAGGGAGTTCTCGTTAAGTATGAACTTCTATTTTTTTTTACAGGTTGATGTATATTGGGATCGGTAGTCACTGTCCAGGGTGCTGAAACAGTTACTGCCAATCGCTTAACTCTTTCAGCACCCTGGACAGTGACTATTTACTGACGTCGCCTAGCAACGCTCCCGTAATTATGGGAGAAACACACATAGTCACCCGTAATTATGGGTGCACACACGTAGTCACCCGTAATTATGGGTGCACACACGTAGTCACCCGTAATTACGGGAGCCCCATTGACTTCCTCAGTCTGGCTGTAGACCTAGAAATACACATAGGTCCAGCCAGAATGAAGAAATGTCAAGTTTAAAAACCAATACGCTCCGCGGCACAAATAACATCTACATTACATCTGCGGACTTCATTGCGGAACTTAGAATCTCCATTGAAGACAATGGAGAAATTCCGCAATGAGTCCGCAAACAGTCCGCCACACGTCCGCAACAACCATTGTATGCTGCGGACACCATATTCCGCACCGCAGCCTATGCGCCGCAGCGGAATTGTCCGCATTGTGTAAACGAACCCTACTAAAAGCTGTGGAAGGCATTGGAGCAATGGGTCCGCTGCGGATTTCCGCTGCGGAGTGTCCGCAGCGGAATTCCAGAGCAAATCCGCTACATGTGGCTATGCCCTAATATACAAGAATATAACTACTATAATGCTGCTCCTATATAAAAGAATATTACTACTATAATGCTGCTTCCTATATACAAGAATATAACTACTATAATACTGCACCTATATACAAGAATATAACTACTATAGTACTGCTCCCTATATACAAGAATATAACTACTATAATACTGCCCCCTATATACAAGAATATAACTACTATAATGCTGCTTCCTATATACAAGAATATAACTACTATAATACTGACCCCTATATACAATAATATAACTACTATAATACTGCTCCTATATACAAGAATATAACTACTATAATACTGCCTCCTATATACAAGAATATAACTACTATAATACTGCTCCCTATATACAAGAATATAACTACTATAATACTGCCTCTACATAAAAGAATATAACTACTATAATACTGCCCCTATATACAAGAATATAACTACTATAATACTGCCCCTTATATACAAGAATATAACTACTATAATACTGCCCCTATATACAAGACTATAACTACTATAATACTGCCCCCTATATACAAAAATATAACCACTATAATACTGCTCCTATATGCAAGAATATAACTACTATAATACTGCTCCCTATATACAGGAATATAACTACTATAATACTGCCTCCTATATACAAGAATATAACTACTATAATACTGCTCCTATATACAGGAATATAACTACTATAATACTGCCCCCTATATACAAGAATATAACTACTATAATACTGCCTCCTATATACAAGAATATAACTACTATAATACTGCTCCTATATACAAGAATATAACTACTATAATACTGCTCCTATATACAAGAATATAACTACTATAATACTGCCCCCTATATACAAAAATATAACCACTATAATACTGCTCCTATATGCAAGAATATAACTACTATAATACTGCTCCTATATACAAGAATATAACTACTATAATACTGTCCCCTATATACAAGAATATAACTACTATAATACTGCCCCCTATATACAAGAATATAACTACTATAATACTGCTCCTATATACAAGAATATAACTACTATAATACTGCCCATATATACAAGAATATTACTACTATAAGGGCATGACCGGACGTGGCGGAATTGCTTTGGAATTCCGCTGCGGACAGTCCGCAGCGGAAATCCGCAGCGTACACGTTTCTCCATTGCCTTCCACAGCTTTTTAGTTGGGTTCGTTTACACGTTGCGGACAATTCCGCTGCGGAGCATAGGCTGTGGTGCGGAATTTGGTGTCCGCAGCATACACTGGTTGTTGCGGACGTGTAGCGGACTTGTTGAGGACTCATTGCGGAATTTCTCCATTGACTTCAATGGAGAGTCAAAATTCCGCAATGAAGTCCGCAGATGTTATGTAGATGTTATGTGTGCTGCGGAGCGTATTGGTTTTACTAACATGACATTTCTTCATTCTGGCTGGACCTATGTATTTCTAGGTCTACAGCCAGACTGAGGCAGTCAATGGGGCTCCCGTAATTACGGGTGACTACGTGTGTGTACCCATAATTACGGGAGCGTTGCTAGGCGACGTCAGTAAATAGTCACTGTCCAGGGTGCTGCAAGAGTTAAGCGATCGACAGTAACTGTTTCAGCACCCTGGACAGTGACTTCCGATCACAATATACATCAACCTGTAAAAAAAATAGAAGTTCATACTTACCGAGAACTCCCTGCTTCTTCCTCCAGTCCGGCCTCCCGGGATGACGTTTCAGTCCAAGTGACGGCTGCAGCCAATCACAGGCCAATCACAGGCTGCAGCCAATCACAGGCCAATCACAGACTGCAGCCAATCACAGGCCAATCACAGGCTGCAGCCAATCACAGGCCAATCACAGGCTGCAGCCAATCACAGGCCAATCACACAATCACAGGCCAATCACAGGCTGCAGGGGTCACATGGACTGCCGCGTCATCCAGGGAGGTCGGGCTGGATGCCGAAAGAGGGGGACGCGTCACCAAGGCAACGGCCGGTAAGTATGAAATTCTTTTACTTTCACTAGGGAAAGTGCTGTCCCTTCTCTCTATCCTGCACTGATACAGAGAAGGGAAGTACTTTCCCCTCAATACGCAGCGGCCAGTCCGCATCAATTTAATGCCCATTTTAGGCAGAGCCGCAACAGAATCTGCAACGCAGATTCTATGCAGCATTGATGCGGACAGTGGCGGAAGAAATACGCCACGTCTGGGCATGCCCTAATACTGCTCCTATATACAAGAATATAACTACTATATGGGCACGTTCAGATGTGGCTGAGTTTTTCCGCTGCAAATGTTGGTGCTGATTTGGGGCAATTACGCAACGAATCTACACCAACATTTGCATATTTGACAGGTAATTCAGACGTTGCAGAAAACACAGCGGACTTGCCACAGATTTCAGTTTTTGCATTGCAAAGGCTGAAATCCGCAGTGAAATTCCGCTTCTTCTCTGCAACAGCCAGTGCATGCTGGGAGGGAAAATTCTGCACTGCAGCCTATGGTCCGCAGCTGAGTTTTCCGCAACGTCTGCACGAAGATAACTAAAAAGGTGTGGAGACCAATGGACAAACTGTCCGCAGCTGAATTCCACAGCAATTCCGCCACGTCTGAATGTGCTCCTATTCTGCCGCAGTTTGGAGTTTAGCCGTATATATTCAGGTGTAATGCTTTTGTTTCGGTTCGTAGGATTTCTCGGTTGATGTTTGTAATAAAATGTCGGAAGACTTTACTGATCGGGGAGATTTTGGTGTCGGTCCTCATAGTACAGGAGATTTTGGTGTCGGTCCTCATAGTACAGGAGATGTAGAATATCACAATGTCAGGGCTTTTTCATATACATTTGACTTTAGTTGGCCGATCCTTCCATGTTAATGATATTGGCAGGGAATTCATCATCTATGAGTCTCCTATCAGTTCTCCGACATTTTCCTGGGGGAATCATCCAGCCATTATGTTGGATTTTGACCTGTTTAATCCCATTATTTCCCTTCTGAGATAATTATCTAGATGTCATTATGGATATAACGCATACTAATTCCAAACGTATGGATTTATGGGTTTGTGTCCCGTCTGTTGCATATAGTGGATATACTAGAAGTCCAGAGCTACATGGTCATGGAACTTCCAAGTGACTTCTAATATCCGGGGCCTAATTATTCCTTATAGTATACACGTCGGGGTCTCCGTCTGGGACAAATTATAGGGAAAGCAAATGGAGCAAATTCTTTAAGGGGTTTCCTTTTTTAGGGACCGCTACCATCATCTCTTTAGGCCAGATTCACACGAACTAGTGCAAACTCAGACGAAAAAAAACGTTTGGTTTTCACGTCCAAGTCGAACCCGTGTGGGACCCGTTTTCATGGACTTGATTCTATCGAGGGATCTGTGGAAACGGATGAAAATAGGAGACGTCCTCGTTTTTTCACGGGCCCTTCACGCGGTCTGTTAAAACAACGTGTTATAAAAACAGCCGCCACACAGACGTATAATACATTTGTCTGAATAAGCCCTTAGGCCGAATTCAGATGAGCGTATATATCTCGTGCATCACATACATCACATGTATTTCAACGTGGCTGTTCACACGGCCGTCGTTTTAGCGGACCACGTTTCCACGGATCCCACAATAGACTCAAGTCCATGAAAACGGGTCCCGCAAGGGTTCGACTTGGACGTGAAAACCAAACCTTTTTTTTCGTCCGAGTTTTCACTCGTTGGTGTGAATCTGGCCTTAGACTCTGAAGCTTGACTTGTAGCCCAGGACCTGAGCACTGTTACGTAGACATTACGTAGCAGTGCCCGTTAGCCAGTGTATGGCGGTATTATTACGGCATGTACATCTTTGAACTCTAGCCTGGTCTTCTCTAGTTTGCCTTCTCTTCCTTGTATATAACCAGAGTTTATAGCTCACGTGTTCTTCTACCACAGCTTCATGGCTTGGTGTGAAGTCCTAATCCTATTCAGTCCCGGCTGGTCCTGCATAAAACACAAGTGGACAGACAACCAGTTTGTCAATCCAGTGCTAATGACCATCACCCATGGCAATTACCCTCTGACCTCCCCAACACGCCCGTTAAGGGGGGGCTACCTCCCTGATGAAAACACAGCAGACTGGCCTCAGCCCCTAATGGTGTTGTGTATGGCAGGTCAGCACAGCGGGGGGCCCCTGTGTCCCCAGAGCCGCCCCTTGCAGGCATTGAATGTAACACTTTTCAGCTCGGGTAACAATGCCGCTTCCATTGTGCAGGTTAATGTTATAATTACTAAGTGCTGGAAGGTTTTCCTCCCGCCCCGTGTAATTCCTTCCTTTCCAGTAGTCGATAGAAAGGAAACATTAGGGAATTATTGTTTATTGATTACAGGTTACACTAATGAGCGTCTCCGTCATTAGTCTAATGGTGCGAACACAAACTACGAGGACGGCCTGTTCTACCCGAAATGTGGTGGGAAAGGTGAGACCCGGAGATCTATAGGGTGACGATGATTGAGTTTTTCAGGTGCAGTAGAGTATGGTGTGTGGTGTTACATAGAGCTATAGGTGACTTTATTTTATAGCACTAATAATACGATTTCGGCTCTGCTACATCATGACTAAAAGTTTCGCAACTATATATCTCCCAGCGTTAGAAAGTGTGAAATACATTGCGGTAACTTTGTAAACCATTCCCTACATCGGAGCTATCTAGATACATTAGAGCAAGCATTTGCGGTAATAATAAACTATTCCAATTGTTGGCAACGTACTTGGAAAACTTGATGTAGCAGAGCCATATTTATTTAACTCTTTAAAGTAAAACTTCTGAGAATTTTTTTTTTTTTATCGTAGCCCCCGTTTGGAAAGTTTGACAGGTCATCCTCTTACTGGGCGATTTGTTGCCGAACTATCTTCTCCGATCCCGGCTGCCGTTATGTCACGTGACCGTAATGTGACCGGAAGTCCCATTCACTATGCATTCCTATGAGACTCACATTGAGCATCTCATCGGAATACATAGTGAAAATGACCTCTGGTCCACACAGCGGACGCTGCAGGAATGGGACGGTCATAGTGCGGCCACGTAACATAACGGTTCCCGGGATCGGAGGAGATAGTTTAGCCATAAAGCGCCCGGTAAGAGGATGACCTGCCGTATATTATACCGGGTGTACCTTCCAAATAGGGGCCACCATAACAAATCTTCATTGACGTGTTCCCTTGAGGACGTATTGTTTGTGCATTATGACAATTCTTGCGTTGAGGCTTGGCGTACATTGTAAAACCCCGTGCACGGAACCTGTGGGTGTGCCGCCATATAATGCCCCCATAAAACAGCACGCTATAAAAATAATGCCACAAAATCCGTGAGAAAGAAAACATATAAGTTTAGAACCACACAGAGGTACAGAATGGCCCCATATAGTCTATAGACAATGTCCATACAACACACATCTGTAATACGGCCTGGCGAATGGGCCTTTAAGGGATCGGGGTAAGATAACCTGTCGTCCTATGTAAAACCTTCAATAACAAATTGTGATGTCACCGTGAGTTGTGATGTCACACCCGACAACAGGAAAAACCCAATTTCTGAGCGTTTTTTCAGTATTTGCGCAGCGTGCAGATGAGATTTGTTTTATCTCATCACTTTGCTGCTACTGTATTATGCTGCGGATTTTCCACGACGAATTCCGTCGTGGAAAATCTGCAGTATTTACACGTGTGACCTGACCCTATATCTCTAAATGTTTGAAATGACTGCCATCCTAACATTGGGAGCACAAAACCTTCCCCCATCCCAATTTTGGGGTGTTGGATTCAAAGGGCATATCCAGGATTACGGAAAAGGGTCTACTTTTTATTCTGAAAACAGCGTAACTTTTGTCCATGGGCTGTATCTGGCATTGCAGCTCATCCCCATTTAAGGCCCCATGCACACGACCGTATTTTCATCTATCCGGAAATACAGATCCGTAGTCATCCGTAACTTATCTGTATATACGGAAGGTTGTCCATAAATACAGTCTGTATTGCATCCGTATTTCTTCGGTATATAAAGATCCGTAAAAAAAAGAGGGAGGCTGCAAATGATGTCATCAACATGTTGCCTAGCAACGCTTCCATAAATACAGATGGTTTACAGATGCACATCCGTGGAAGCGTCCATAGACTTCTATGGGGAGTCCGTGCCGTAATTACTGTCAAGAATGGGACGGGTTCTAAAAAAATTTCAGCACGGACACCCAACAGTAAAAATACTGCAAGGTGTCCATGGCCAATAGAATTGAATGGGTCTGTAATTACGGATGAAATATACGGTTGTGTGCATGGGGCCCGAGGCTCCATGCACTCGATCGTGCCCGTAATTACCACCCGTAATTATGGTCCGTGCTCCCATTATAAAGTACGGGAGCACAGTCCGTAAAATAAAAAAATAGGACCTGTCCTATTTTTTTCGGCAAGTTTCTACAGCACGGATACCCTCCCGGAGATATAGGGGAAAGTGTCCGTCGGCCATAGAAATGAATCTGCCCGTAATTAGGAAAGTACAAAACCCTGAACAAAGACAACCCCTTTAAGTTACGAAAATTTGTCTAAAATTTTAAGATTGGCTTTTTGTAAGGGGATCCTTCTTACAAACAAGGACTGCCCGAAGTGGACAGCCCCTTTAACCCGTTATTGACCGCCCATAGGTGTTTTTACGGTGGCCACTAATGGGCTTTATTCCGATGCAGTAGCCTTTTTACGGCGCTGCATCAGAATAAATAAACTCAGCCGAGGGCATGTAAATCTCCCTGCTTTCAAATACTGGAGATACCTGAGGGCTGGGAACAGACCTGCACGAGCGTCCGTGATCGATATCAGAATCGATCCCGCCCTTTTAACCCATCAGATGCGGCGCTCAAAAGCGAGCGCCGCATCTGAGTAGTTTTAGAGGGAGGGGGATCGCTCTCTTTGACCCCACTGGCACCCTGCGATGCTTCTATGGAAGTCGGGGACCTAACAAAGCCCCCCAGGTCTGCCCATAGTTGATGCCTGTTAGGCCATCCCGGGGGCATGACCTAGCAGATGCCTGTCCATTTTATACTGACAGGCGGTAATACTCTGCAATACAGAAGTATTGCAGTGTATTATAAAGGTGATCAGATGCTCGCATAGTGAAGTCCCCTAGTGGGACTAGAAAAAAAGTTTAAAAAAAAGTTTAATAAAGTTTCTAATAAATAAATAAAAATCCCAAGTAAAAAAAAAAAACAAAAACCCACTTTCTCCCCTCACAAAATGCTTTATTATGAAAAAAAAGTTTGAAAAAATCTCACATATTTGGTATCGCCGCGTGTGTAATGACTCCACCTATAAAACTATCACATTATTTAACCCGCAGGGTGAACGCAGTAAAAAAATAAAAAAACAAACAATGCCAGAATTGCTGTTTTCTGTGAATCCTGCCTTCAAAAAAATTTGATCAAAAAGTCACATGTACTCCAAAATGGTAGCAATAAAAACTACAAGTCGCAAAAATAAAAAAAAGCCCTGATACGGCTCCATCGTGAGAAAAAGAAAAAAGTTCTGCCTCCTAAAACATGACGACACAAAAACAAATCATTTTGAAAAAAAAGTGTCAAAGTTGTAAAACATAAGAAAACTATACAAATTTGGTATCGTTGCAATCGTAACGACCCGCTGAATAAAGTTATTGTGTTATTTATACCACACGGTAAAAAACGTAAATTTAGGGTGCAAAAAAGTGTGGCAAAATTGCTGTTTTTTTTTTCTATTCCCTCTAAAAAAAGTTAATAAAAGTTAATCAATAAATTCTATGTACCCCAAAATGGTCCTATTAAAAAATACAACTTGTCCCGCAAAAAAACAAGACCTTATACAGCCGTGTCGACGAAAAAATGAAGAAGTTATAGCTCTTGGAATGCGACGATAGAAAAACGTAAAAAATTGCTCGGTCATTAAGGTCTAAAATAGGCCGGTAATTAAGGGGTTAAATTATCATGCCACCCAATAGGACTTAAGGGTCAGGGGTTCTTATTGACCCCCTGAGTTTCCTTGCACACAGCAGGTTCTAGGAGTAACTTGGAGACTGGGGACTTTTGGCCTGGGGCTTGACCACAGTCTTGACCATGGGGCTTATGGACTATTACTGTGTGACCCCAAAATGTGTATGTCAGGTGGCAGGCAGTGAACCTGGGGGAAATATCTAGACAATCCAAAACTGTCAAGGAAGAACTCACCATGACATTGGGCATCACAAGTGCGGCCTTCTACCTCCAGTTTTCTCCAAATTTAAAAGGACTCATCCCAATCCTCTGTAGTAGTTACTATGTTCCCATTAAAGTATTCACCGCTCCCCCCTGATATGCTGCGTCCCCGCGTCACACCCCTTGTGAATATCCTGAAAAGATTGTGTAAGGCAATACGTCTCACCCATGCCCAGCTGGGCAAACGCTCAGGTCTTCCACGTGAGGAACAAGGATCTTCTATGAAGAGTCCGGTGGGTGTAAATTGGGTATTCTGTAACGAGTTGCCCGATTGCCAGTCAGAGATGTGTTTTCGGACCTATGACAAGTACATGGTGCCCCCTATACACTCACATCTACCAGTATTTGCCCCCCACCACTGAAGAGGAATGTTTGCTTTACTGTCATCACTGGATCTTTTTGGAAATGTAATGATTTTGACTGGTAAAAAAATAAAAAAAAAGATAAAAAATAAAATGAATAATTGAAATCTAAATAGAAATGAAATAATAAAGAAAATCCGAAAGGAACAATAAGTCGGAGACGTGAACGCAGCGCAGAAGACGTAGTGTTGTCTGCGTTCAAAAAGTAATAAGGCCTCGTGCACACATCCTTCACCGTTATCACGTCCGTTTAAAACGGACCCGTGTGTCCGTTGTGACATGCGCGTGGTTTCCGTTGTCACTCCGCATCCGTTTAGTTGTTACGTTTTTAACAGACGTTCTGCTTCCGTTTTAAGCAGTCCGTTAACCCATTAAGGACCGAGCCATTTTTCATTTTTTTTCGTTTTTCACTCCCCGCGTGAGTGGAGCGGTGTGAGGGCTTATTATTTGCGGGAGGAGTTGTGGTTTCTAATGGCACCATTTAAAGTACCCTATAATTTACTGGGAAAGTGAAAAAAAAATCGTTGCGGGCTGAAGTTGGAAAAAAATGTGATTCCTTCATTGGTTTTTTTTTTTGTTTTAGTTTTTACGGCTTTTACGTTGCGGTAAAAACAACAACTTATCTTTATTCTGTGGCTCAATACGATTACGGCGATACCAAATTTATTCGTTTTTTTATATACTTTTCTACTTTTATTGATAAAAACCTCTTTGTTAAAAAAAAAAATGTTTTGAGTCGCCGCATTCTGAAAGCCAGAACTTTGTTATTTTTGCGTGGATTGAGCGGTGTTGGGGATTATCTTTTGCGGGACAAGCTGTCGTTTTTATTGGTATTATTTTTTGGTACGTAAAACTTTTTGAGCACTTTTTATTGCATTTTTTTTGTGAGCTAAGAAGACCAAAAAACAGCGATTTTGGCGGTATAAATTTTTTGCTTTTTACTGCGTTCACTGTGTGCGTTAAATAATGATATATTGTAATAGTTCAGACTTTTACGGACGCGGTGATACCAATTATGTTTATTTTTTTATTTTTTACATTACTTTAGAGGAAAAATGGGAAAGGGTTTTTTTTGAAATTGTAATATTTTTTTTCACTACTAATAACTTTATTAAAAAAAATTTTTTTACACCATTTTCTACTCCCCCTAGGGGACATAAACCAGCGATCGTTAGATGTATTGCAGTATATCGTCATTTTCACATTATTTGCCAGAGACACGGCTTAACAGAGGCAGACAAAAGGCAGCCCTGGGGGCCTTCATTAGACCCCCGGGCTGCCATGACAACCACCGGCGCCATCACCCGATCACGGTGTGGGGGCACCGATGAGCTGTGGGAGGGGGCGCCCCCCTCTCGATAACGCCTCAGATGCTGCAGTCGCGATTGAAGGGTTAAACTACCAGGAACAGCGCGATCGCTGTCCTGGGCCGTTAGTTCGGGCTGTTAGCTGTAAAACACAGCTGACACCCGCAGGGTATGGAGGGCGCTCAGCCCGTGAGCGCCCTGCATACTTCCTTATGTACGTGATAATACGACAAGGGGTTAAAATCCATCTTGTGTGTTGAATGCTGGGAACATCGGCACGCCCTGACATTGCTTGGCCACAGATCTGTGAAAAACGGACGGCATACGGATGCCTTCCATGTGCCGTCCGTTATTTTGACGTTCCCATAGGCTTCAATCAGCGAGACGGACACTGAACAACGGACAGAAGTAGGACATGTTCTACTTTTGATGGAAGGGACGCACGGAAAGGTTAAAAAAGCGGAAGTGTGTATGGCCCCATAGAAACGAATGTGTCAGAGTGCCATCTGTTAAAAAAACGGATACCACCCTGAAGAAAATAACTAAAGTGTGCACAAGGTCTTAGAGAGTGTATGATTGGCACTACCTTCACTGTGGTGCTCCAGGATGGCGTGCTTGCTGGGACTTGTGGTACGATCACCGCTTGTCAGTGGTGCTCAGTGCTTGTAATAGATGGAGGTAAGAAGAAAAACAACTTGTAGAGAGAGAATTACACGGCACTCGCCGCTTTCCAAAAGATCTCAGTCTATAGTTCAAAAATAGAGACGGGAAAGACATGGGCGACACGGACAAGGCAGCTGCCTACGGACGTTTCCAGTCCTCCAGGCGCTTTCTTAAGGCCTAGAAAATGCGTCTGGAGGACGCGAAACAGCCGTAGGCCCGTAGTGTTGTCTATAACAACCAATCAAGTGCCTAAGATTCTGTAAATTTGCAGGAATGAAATCTAATTGGTTATCATGGGAAGCAACACTAAAAATCGTCGCATTTGTTTTGGTTTTTTTACATCGTCCCCCATTTTAGACTAAAAGTCATTTTTTTATTATGTAATAGAAGTAGAAAAAAAAAAACAAAGGCAAAAATGATGCATATAAAATACCATTAAATAGAATACTGAGTGTTTATTAAGTCCCATTTTTAATTATTTTATTGCTCAAATTCTACAATTCAACATTTATTTTATTTTTTATTCTATATTTAATATATATTTATAAATGTATATATTTTTTTATGTGTATGTATATATATATATAAAATATCTAATTATATTTATATTTTTTAAATTCTATTCTTCATCAGGCAAAAGCGCAGTCTCCTGCCCATGGCGCCAACCATCGTGTCCTGCTGGTTTTATCACCCGGCAAAACAACAATGAAGCTGCAAGTCCGACCTCTGACTCTCACGATGTGGCAACGTGGCCTTTTTTTTATACTGATCCCGGCCCAGCGATCAACTTATATAAGTGGGACTTGATTCAGAAACCCGACAATCGGCTATAGAGAAATTGTCCTAAGTTCCGGATGAAACTTGACATGCCAGTGATGCCACCTACTCTAATGAATGGCTGTCTATATTATCGATGGTCGGGCTGGGTCCGCCAGAGCGAGATTTCCATGTCCTAATAGGCTACAGGGCAGAGTTGAGATGTAAGGTCTCTGAACCAACATCAGATCATGACGGGTGACTAATAATGCTGTATAAAAAGAACAAAAAATATAAAAAGAGACAAAACTTGTCACCCGCCAGGATAGGGCATCAGGTAGAACACCCAAGAGGTGGTCCAAGATGGTAACAACTTCATTGAGTGTGACGGGTGCCCCAAAGAGGACTACATGGACGTGTCCACCCTGCTACACAGGAACATTGAGTCCTCGAAAGAAGACCTCTTAGGTGGGATGGGAGATAATCCGGTTCTCCCACATGAAGGCCATATTGGGACATCACTGGCTTCACCCATTGACCTTGATGTCTTTATTGCCCGGAGACATCTTGACGGGTTACTGTGACCCCAGGCATCTTTAGCATCTTCTGCGGTGAAAAATCGAATCCCCGTCCAAGTGACGGGGAAAACATGAGCCTGAAAGGTGACAAGTTCGAGCGGGTCACAAGTTCATAGAGTTATGAATTACTAACACCCCTGGTGTATTCCTCGCAGAGTCCTCCACCACCCGGGACGTGGGGACTTCTAAAGAGATGACATTAATGAATGAACAATATAAATATGTTACATGTAGATACACCAATAACCAGCCGATGGTGCGGAATGAGGGCACATCTTTAATCACTTACATACCCACTTGCACTAGTTGGCATCAAGTTTTTATCTTGGTCTGGACTATATTTTAACCATTTCCGTCTTCCCGATGGCAGTATATGAGCACTTATATGAGCGCCATGTAAGCAATGGAGGCAGCGGCACTACCACCGCCTCAGATTGGTCTGGCAATCGCTTGATCGCCCGGTGGCAGGTCACATGACCATCCTGCCGGTCCTAACAAGACCCAGTAAAGCCCTAACAGTGACATGTGTGCCTTGTCAGGGCAGTTTCCCCATGTTATTGGGGCTGTTATGGCTAAGTAAAGTAAGAAAAACTATTTTCTGATCTTTTGGAGGGACACACCATAAATAAATAAAATAAAAGTCAAAAAATAAAATAAAAGTCAAGAAATAAATAAAAGTCAAGAAAGGAATAAAATAAAAGTCAAGAAAGGAATAAAATAAAAGTCAAGAAATAAAAAGTCTAAATAAATAATAGAAGAATAAATAGGACAGCGCTTGCCAATCATATACAAAGCCCTGCCCCCGAACCCGTGACTCTCACTAGGACATGTCATATATCAAAAGAACCCTTACACAATGGCGGAAAAAAAAGATCATTTTTATTTCAGTGGTTTCAATTTTCCTAGAAAAAACATTATATTGAATGTTCGAAAAAATGATATTTTACCTTCATGTAAATTAAGCTTAAAAATATAAGTTGCTAATATTTTACACTAAAATTAGTTTTTGTGCAAATTGCGACTTTTCTATACCAGAAAACTGCCCCATGGTGTTAAAAAAATCCCCCCTCCCCCTCTTTGTGTTTCAATTCCACACAATTTTAAAGAACTACCCTTTTTAACCTAATACTTTCCACAGCTGAGGGTTTGTTACAATTGTATCCAGTCTAGAAAATTCAATAGACTGGACTCCGGACTGATGCAACGTACCTACGCTGATACATTGTAACAAACTATCGGGACAGGAGAGAGATTTGTGCCGCTGACGTGTTTAGCTCAGAGAATTGTCTAGACTGGATATGGGATATAATTGAACTTTCGTCACTAAGCGGCAACTTCCCGTCACTGACATTGTATACTGATCCCTATGATTGACAGGCTCTCGGGTCACCCTAGACACAGACTGAAGACAAATACTATTTCCTTACAATCCATTGTTACATTACAGGAAGTCTGCGACGTGCGCCGTTTATAATAATGTATTGATGACTAGGTCAAACTAAGACATCTTAAAGGGCAAGTCCTCCCTAAATATATCTATGTGTGTATATAATAAAAATATTCCCTGTTATATCTGTTTCTTGGATACTTGACAAGCAACACGTCCGCCATTACAGCTCCCACAGGACCTATTGAGAATCAAAGAGGTGGCATCCCTGTGATGATGTCACTAGGGTTCCCTGTGACATAAGCAGAGGCCTAGCCATATATGGACATTCAGACCTGAGGTCCTACAAAGCCCCCCAGAGCTGACTTTCTATATTGCCAGTTACTAGAGGAGACTTCTCAGGGATCCTGGGTCAAATTCCACCTTCTTCAATCCCCCGCAGGAACATCAACTTTAGGAAATAAGAAAGGGGAACCGGTCCTAGGAACCCTCTGCCCTTTCTGCCTCCAAGACACAGAAATAAGAGGCAAATAAGAACTTTTCGAAGAGGCTGTCATCCAGCTTTTCCAGACCCCTGAATAGTTAATCTGCCTTGTTATGCAGCAATATAGGTGGTGGCGGTGTACAACTCCTTAGAGAGTTAGATTTACTATTCAAGGGTCTGGGAAAGCAGGTATGTTACTTGTCACCCAGCTTTCCCAGGAATAGATATATCTAACAAAACGACTGAAAGTTTTAACTTGACAGAACCCAGAATGACTGAGAGACAGCACTATAAGAGGAGACGTCTGCAGACAGCAATGAAGTGTAAGCTCTGTGGACCAGGACACCACTGGAAGCTGAGACAATGAGTGAAGGAATTCCCTCTAACTTGTTTTTCCAGTTGTATAAAAGACAAATAATCAGTGTGACCCTGACACACGTGTGACCCCCACCCATGTCAGGAAGTTCTCTTCTGCAGGACCCCCTGCCAGGCAGAGGTAACTACTATTCATCCCGCAGAACCGCTGCCAGTCTAGACACTTCTTCACAGTGAGGATTAGGATGTAACTGGTAGTTTAAGGCTTAGGAGGAATAAGACGCTGCCGGCCCTGGAAGTAAAATTGTTTCAAACAAAGAAAATGTATTTCCTCACCTCCAGCAAGGAACACCTGTCACCTGAGAGCAGGACCAGAACCACACAGGAGGCACAGGGCCCGGCAAGTCAGGGGTTAATGGGGAACTTCTGTGATGTGTCTATCTATCTATCTATCTATCTATCTATCTATCTATCTATCTATCTATCTCATATCTATCTATCTATCTCATATCTATTCTATCTATCTATCTATCTATCTATCTATCTATCTATCTATCTATCTATCTATCTATCTATCTATCTCATATCTATCTATCTATCTATCTATCTATCTATCTATCTATCTATCTATCTATCTATCTATCTATCTATCTATCTATCTATCATCT